>NC_060909.1:7993791-8293791 GCF_014805685.1 Silurus meridionalis
AAGAAGAACCGTGTGCATGAAATGAAAAGAAAGAGAAGGAGATGAGCGGAGGTGTAAAAGTTGCAGAGAAAGTGCAGCACTAACCTGCGGGGCCTGGCGGCGGCTGCTGGCCGTCCTCACCGAAGATCAGCCTGAAGTCCAGCTCCTCATTCCCGCTGCAGTCTGCACTACTCATCGGCTTTGACAGCTCGGTTTCTGTCCCGTCTCTCCGCGCCGGCTCTCCCGCCTCTCCTCCAGCGCTCACAACATTGACAACAGGCAGGAGGAAAAGAGCTCAACTTTAGCACGGAGTTTCACACCTAATCGGGTTTAAGTCTTTTACTAAAGCGCGCGCGCTCCTTCTTCTTCTCCTCCTTCTTTTTCTCTTTCTCTCTCTCTCACTAGGTCTGTGTTCATGCAGAGTTCCGCTGCTCCTCTAAACAACTTTGCAACGGAGCCGAATATTTTCATCCGCGTGTTTATCAACACTGATCTCTCTCTCTCTCCCTCTTTTCTCTCTCTCTCTCTTTTTCTCTAACTCTCTATCTCTCTCTGTCTCGCGCGCGCGCGCTCAGTGTCTCACTCTATCCCAACTTTTACTTAACAGCGCGTGACAGGGCAGTTCCAGCCGTGACGTCAGCAGAGCAGCCGAGTCGGCACACAACACGGGCGCGCGCGCGCGCACTCGCTGACGCGCGCCCTCGCGCTCGGCGCCGCGCTCGCACTCGCGCTCGGTGCTCATGGGTACTGCAGTTCTCCCGTTATGGTGATTATGGGGAAATAAATTAATAAAAACATAAAAAATTAAATAAATAAAAACATAAATAATAATAAAAGGAAAGTAAATTGTGTGTGTGTATAAAAAGAGCAGAAATCATTTACATTACCATTGGCAATTTATACACACAATATTGTATATATCATATTATGCATATATAATTTGAATATTAATTAGTTTATATATATCATAAAAATGTGACATCATAATAAAGAATAAGTGGGTTCTTCATTTGTCGATGCAAAACAAGTGCTGACTGAAACAAGTGCTATTTTTGATGGAAATGGTAATTTATAATTTTTTTATTAAAATATCCTGAAGATCGCAGAAGTTAATACAATTGAAATAAATTCACAATACATTGCTTTTTTATTTTTTTAATTGTATTGTTTCTGTACAGCCAAATGATCCACATCCCCTGTGTCAATATATAGTAATCCCCCGTTTATCGCGGTTGTTACGTTCCAAAACAGCGACAAAAAACACGACAAACGGAAGCCACTCCAAAATAATTAAATAATTCATAATTATATTTTTATTAATACATTTCATTATTTCAACATGAAACGCCATGTCTATCGTACTATGGTCTATCGTATTATCCGCGAGAGACCGGGAAAATGAGCCAAACTAATTAGCTATGTGGCAAAAACAATTGCGATTAACCGGGTGCTTTGAGATTCGAACCGCAGGAAAGCGGGGGATTACTGTATAATGTTTTCTACGGTCTTAACCAGAAATCATTGATCAGAACATTAGCAAGAATTAAACAAACATATTCCTGAGACTTCCTGGCAGAAAATGTCAGGTTTGATTCAGAGTGGTTAAGCGTATTGTTTTTGTAGAGTGCTGAATCACTTCTGGACTTGATGGTGATGCTTCAGAGAGGTGTCTCTTGAAAATCTGGTGAGGAATACAATTGTGACTGCCTCTCTATCACAGGGAGGGATACAGGAAAGTATTGCAGTAAGGTTTGCTTTCCACAGACGTTTTACTAAAGAAGAATGATCAGGTGGTATTTTCCAAGAAGATGATGCTCCACCAAGTCAATTAAGATCATGTTTTGGCCTGGTCAGGGTTCTGATTTAAGGCTTTTTAGAATATTAGGTCTCACATTAAACAAGAGTAACTGGGAAACAGGTTTTAACTGCTCATCAATTGTTTGAAGTCAACACTGACTGTAGTAACAGTGTAAATTAAATTTTTCTTTGTTCTTTTAGTCTATTTTTTTTTTTTTTCATTTCCTGTCCAAATGATTTGTTCATATTTTCTGAACATTTATTTGACCAAAATCTGAAAACTTCATTGTGTTTTCTGTTTTGTCCTGAAATATATATTTTGTCATTGCTCTTACAAACCATTTTGTCCTGGTCAAGGTACACCAAGTGCATAACAAATTAGCTTAGTCTGTCCTAAACCTAATGCATGGTTTTGAGAGGTCGGAGGAAACCAAAGAACCTTAAAGAAAACCAAAAGGACATAAGGAGGACATTCAGTAACCTGAAGCTCATGATCGAACTGGTGAGCCTTGTCAGCAATGCTAAGTACATGTTTCTATAAAATCAATAGAATTAAAACACCCTTTTGTGTTTAAACGCAGTTTTCCGCAGCCTAATGCAACATTCTTTCTTTCTTTTTTTTTTTTGGAGAACAATAAATTCTGGGAAGGCTACATGTACTATGCTCTTTGCTGATAAAGATGCTTAATAACCTTATAAACTTTATTGATAGCGTCACTGGTAGAGGAGAGCGAGAGAGTTAAAAGAGTGGTGAGATTAAAATAACCTAATAATAACCTTAATATAACCTAATTTTTATAGCTAAACAGTAACGGAGTAATCAGTGTATTGTACACTCAGAAGCAAAGCTATGGTCTTTGACGTGATACCATTAAATTAGTATTTTTACTGTGTTCAGTTCTGCTGTAAAATAACAATACACTATATAGCAAATGTATAGGGACACCTAAAAAATGTGAATTTTGAACCCATTTCATTCCACATTTTGTCCCATTTGCTGTTTTAATAATCTCCACTTTATTAGGAAGATGTTTCCTAGATTTTGAAGGGATGTGGAGATCAGGTATTGATGTAGGTGAGGAGGCCTGAGGTGAAGTCAGCATTCCAGTTTAGTGCTCCATAGCGGGTCATTCAAGAGCTTCCACTACAACCCATGTAAACTATATATTCCTGGAACTGGCTTTGTATACAGGGGCATTGCCAAGCTGGAGCAGGTTTGGGTCTTCTAGTTTATTTAAAGGGAAAAGTTAATGCTACTGAATCCAAGGACATCATGTACAATAGTGTGATAAAAGTTTGGCAAAGAACCACACATGGCTGGGAAAGTCAGGTGTCACAATATAGTGTGTGTATATATATATATATATATATATATATATATATATATATATATATATATATATATATATATATATATATCTTAACTCTATTCATACCACTTTTTGAAGGTATATCACATGCACATTAGTTAAACTGTTGGTAAAAGTTACTAAGATGGTCCAAGTTTAGTAATACAGAAAAGTGGAGTTTAGTTGCTTGATTTCTGACATTGTGTTTTGAAATAATGTTTCATAAACATTAGTTGTTCTGCCATGCTGAATTCCTGTTGCATACCATATATGCACAAGTTTGAAAATGTATTATTTGACTAACCTGTGCTAAACAAATGCTCCTGCCTGATCTGATATATTTTGGGAGCAGAAGAAATTCTTCTGTTGTTCCCTTGTAACAATAAGGGAAGAAGAACTCATTTGTACTTGTTTTTTATTCAATTTCATGATATTCAATAAATATGGTCATACCAACATGGGTTAACAAGGTTAGTCCAATTTACTACTAGAAACTAAAAATTCTAAATCCACTGCACTTATCCAACTGCACGTCTAACATAAACACTGCGCTTTGTAGACCCGGAGAACAAAATCTCACACCCACCTGAACCTGGAGGAGGGTTGATAAGACCGCTATTTTTCTGTTGCAGTTTTACAAACCTTGCTTGGGTTACACACTGTGCAAAAAAGCCACCCACACACTTGCACACCTATACAAATTAAATGATATCAGCCGGATACCTCATTTATTGATAAGGCTCTCTGCGTGATGGAAGAAACCTGAAGCATGAATTTATAATGCAGTAACTGATAAGGATATCAGCTAGAACACTGTTTTTCTCTTTAGTCTGTCAGGCTGCAGGAAATATTTGTAAATGGATTTTAAGATTTATCCAATAATAACCTTTAGGTCAAAGAAAATACAAGTAGAAATTATAACAGAAATAATTTGTTAAATATGTGTAATCTGATCATTATAAATAACTATAAATTATTTGTTCATTATTAATCTTAATCTAAATAAGATCATTTTTTATAATTATATACCACAGCATTGTTGTGTTTATTAATTCAATTTCTATAACAGCAATTCAATAACAATATATAACAATAACAATAATGCAGGCTGTCATTTAAATAGCAGGTTCACACACACACACACACACACACACACACACACACTATCATTTTCATAGTAACAGCTCATTTACATAGTAATATATGGATGACACTTGACAATTTATGTTTAATAATTACAAAAAATTATAAAAAATAAAACAAAATAAAGTGCGTTATTTAACAATATATAAAATCAGTGATAGGTATTCATTCTTTTTGTTTTTTTTTTTATACATTATTTCACTTTTAAGTGTCACTGCTGGAAGTTTTCTTCTTAATAACCTGCCATTGCATGTGCATAATATTTTTATTAATATTAAAAAGACAGAAGAGAGACTGGTGAAGGAACAATTGTGTCTAGTTGCCACAACATAACTAACAACAAGAACGTGTATGACAGATGCTACACCACATTATACATAACTATAAACAGATACAAACACTGATGTGGAGTTTATTTATAAATACAATATATATATATATATATATATATATATATATATATATATATATATATATATATATATATATATATATATATATAAAAATTTGTGGCTTATAAGGAAAAATGTGGTGCTGATATTTTTTTATAACAGCACACAACATTCTATTTTAGTCTTTAAACAGTGTATATGTCAGGTAGTATTTATGTATTGGTAATATATTAATAGTTAATAGTTAAATGTGGTTTAAGTAAAAAAAAAAAAAAAATTACGTGACCATTTTTAAAAGTTATATATTTAGCACATTGGATTAAAAAAATCCAATGTGCTAAATATATAACAAATACACTAGAAAGCATTTAAAAGTAAAAAGTATGCATTTATTATCATTTGTTTAGATTTTTAAATAAACATCGTTTGAAAGTAAGCATTAATGCTAATTATGATATACAAAGGGGGAAACAGACTGATTTTAGCATAAATACAAGAAATCCCTGTATATTTGTATATATAATTGTACATTTCATCAAACAAAGGAACAATTTACAAAATTGGTTTTCGTTGATGATGATGGTGGTGGTGGTGGTTGTAGTGGTGGTATCAGTTGGACTTGTCCATATTACATGCTCAGCACTTTATGGTGTTCATGGCGTCTGTGATCAGGTCACAATGAATTTTTAGGTCTTAAATATATACGGTCATTCAAGGACAACACCACGTGTTACGGCATAGTTGTTCAGGGAAGTTGAAGTCAGAGTTGCATGTACACCATGCAAATTTAGAACTGATGATGATGACATCCAAGACTAATTAGTTACAGCTACTGTAGTAAATATGACCGTGGAAATATTATCAGTATGGGGAACAAAAACACAATGCAAGGTGTATCAGCACTTTCTTTACTTTTAAAACCAGACTAAAACGTGCAGAGCTGGCGTTTTCTTATCAGGGCTCCGCAACAGGGAATTTACAGACACGGGGAATGTTTTTGTTTGACGCATGTGGGCGTAAAAACGCAAAAGTTCACATATGCATGCGAAAACATCAATATCACATTTCCTGTGGTATTAATTTCCTCTGAGACGTGCTCACAACCCAACACATTGAACATCGAACCTTATTGAGCACCTTTAATAGCACTATGTGGGTTGCTAGAAAGTGGCACAAGTCAGATGGACATTGCTCTTTGCTGCAATAAAGTGGACTTTTAAATGTATATTTAACAACAGAACAATTTGTTGCCTCATTTCGTTGTGCAGCATCCTGTCTGGAATGTCTTCTGAATAACTAAAATAGTGAATATCGTTTATATTTGTTAACAACTTTGTAATATCCTTTGTGCATGCTTTGCAAGTGAGTCGTTCGATCGTTCTTAGTGCAGCTTTTGTATTAATTTTGTCATAGTCTTTAGTTTAAAGTAATGCAGTATGTCATCACATCTTATTTCATCATACCATATCTTGTTGGAAAGTTGCCCACTCACTTATGAAGACACAAGCGTTAGCTCACACACACACATACACACACACCACACACACACACACACACAAAAGCACACCGCCTACACAAGTTTGCAAAGATCGAGGTGTTTGCTTTGTGCACTTAATTTACAATTCACAATGCATATTTAAGAATTGCAAGATATGCTACAACCCTAGACACTATTCAGCTTCAGTTTTTTTTATTTTTTTATAATAAAAGAATAGTCATCTTTTTAGCTTTTCAGAGTGAGATCTGCATTCAGTGTGCACTGCAATGAGGGAATCCTGTATGAGAAATTTCTGTTTACTCTTATCTCGTTTGTAAATTATTGATCTTAAACATTTACAGCTCAGAATACCGTGTCTTATCGCGTCTGATGACCTTTGAGGGAGCAGGATAAAGAACATGGTATCCGCAAGTTTGCGTGGGAGGTGTGATGTGGTTTGTGATATTTTGTTCTTGTAAAGAAAGTCAACAACAAAAAAAGCACTTTCTCCTCTTCTGCACATCGAGGTTTGGAGCGAGTGAACGATTTCACCTGTCATTTCACTATGATATATATTTTATTTCATAGTTCTCTTATTGCTATTTCCTTTAGTGCACATTCTTGCATCTAGCACAGAGATAACCCTTTTGTCCTTCTACTATTATGGTGTACATTAAAGTGAAAATGTGGTCAATAGCATTTTGAGAAACAGATTGTACACTGACAGCCTGGAGAATCACTTCAGTTTATGTACATATGCACTTCTGTGAAAAAGAACTCAAATGAATCAATAAAATAAATAAACAAAAAAAGTGCAAACTTATTTAGACAAGAAAATATCTAAACCAGGCAGTTGTCACAGAATGTCACATATGAGATAAGTCTTACATAAGTCCTTTTTTCATTCAGCTTACAGCATTTAAATATGCAACATATATGTATGAGACTCGCAGAACCACTCCTAAAATATCATAAAATTACATAACGTAACCATTTCCTTTTTCTGACTCGAGGTGAATGAATGGTTTGGGTTAATTTATACTGCCATCTAATGTTTGTGTTTCAAATAGCAACAAAATAATAATAAACGAGCAAACACACACACACACACACACACACACACACACACACTGACCAGGTATAACATTAAAAGCCATTAGAGTTGAAGAATTGAAACTTACAGTAGCACTATCAAAGGGTGGGCTATATTAGGCAGCAAGTGTACAGTTTTTCCTCAAAGTTGATGTGTTGGAAGCAGAATAAATGGGCAAGAATAAGGATCTTAACATCTTTAAATGAGCTTGTTGGGGGTTGTGGGGATGCAGTGGTTAGTACTTAAAAATATATCTAAGGAATGGCAACCAGCAAACTGATGGCAGGGTCATGGCTCACTGATGCATGTTGGGAAGTGTAGGCTTGAACAGCTTACTGTGGATGCTGCTGCATAGCTGTAGACCATACTCTAAGGTGGGAAGTAATAAAATACAAATACTTTGTTACTTTACTAAAGTAGATTTTTCTGTTATCAGTACTTTACTTCACTTGTTATTTTTCAGACAACGTTTTACATTCACTCATTACATTTTTACACAAATATGTGTACTTTCTACTTCTTTCATTTTCAAAACAGGCTTTATTTTTAATCTATTTGGTGAAATGTCAATATTTTTCTTCCCATTGCGCACCATTTTCATCCCATCAACATATTTCCTGGCTTTCATACACCAGGCTACTTTACGAAGCTAACAATGAGCAGGGCAGAAGGCAACAAGAAGTATGGCGCTAAAGTGGATGAGACAGAGGGAGTCAGTGATGTAAACATGACCGGGAACAGAAACATTCCTAATCATGATCATATTTTCTCCGCTGTGTTCTATATGGTGGATGTTCAGCCTGGATACATTCATTAGGTAACAACATTTCAAATTGTCCGAAATAAAAAATACCTCTTTTTTGATCATACAAATAAGAGCAATACATCATTGCTGAATCTGTAAAGGGTCTATTATTTGTGTGCACTTATAATAACAACAAAATTCTGTGCTTTTGTAAAATGAAGAAAAGAGAAAGGTTGCGCTCTCTGCTGGCTCTGTCATCTCTCTTCACAGACACAAATAAAACAACCTGTATCTCAGTGAATACTTGCCTCACAAACATAATAATACTTTTAAATAAACCGAATCACATCGAAAACAAATATTCTTTGATTATGTAGTCCGTATGAAAGTTAGAAGAGTTACAGTATCACCTCATTAACCAGCCGTGTGAAAAAAAGCAAGGTTCTGTTTAGTATCCAGATGATTTACGTAATTTAAAGCACCATAATTACTTTAAAACATTTACAAAAATATTTTGTCTTTACTGCCCACCAAGCCCTTTTGTGCTACCTTGGCAATAATGGGCTTATGTTTTAGCAGGTCAGGCCACAGGCTGTCTGCACACCATGGTTGTGCTGCAGGCCTATTAGGAAGACCTGCTAAAAGAGTTGGACATGGGAGACACTTTGGGCGATCAAGAAGACAGAGAGTGTTGCTGTGCAACAGATTTAGTTCCCAGGGCGACTATAGAGACCGCTAGGGCCATTGGCCGGTCCATGGCCACCCTCGTGTCTACTCAAGAGCACCTATGGCTCACCCTGTCAAACCTTTTTGACAGGGACAGGGGCTGTGCTGCTGGACGCCCCTCTGGTCGATAGGTTCCAGGAGGCCAAAAATCAGTTGCCAGCGTAATAGCGCATTCCCCCTCTTAGGGATTCTGTGCGATTGTACAGATACAGGACCATCTGGGGACCTCGCCGGAAAGGAGCGCTGGGGCGGGCATCATATACAGTGGAACCTCGGGTTACTAACGCCCCGGCATACGTATAATTCAGGTTACGAATCACAGTTCATCAAAATTTTTGCCCCTGGTTACGAACAAAATATTGGGATACGACCGTTGCTCACCAAAAAAATCGCAGGCAAGTTGGTTGTTTTTGCTCTATCCACGCAGCTCGTCACATCAGTTAGCGTCCTGTGTCCCTAGCGAGAGCATCGTGTTACTTATCCGCTTGAACTTTTCCCGGCAGCAGCGTAACAACTCGTTAGTTGATGCTCGTGGAATGATGAGATGGACAACATTAGCCGATGCATAACCACTTTACTTGTTTTTATGAAGATAGATTAGCAGGGTTACAGTCTTTTCCAGTACAATACCCATAATGAATTTCACTCTGGACTTCAATACCAACTGATAGTAGCCTTAAAGAAACAGCTCTCATTTTCCCTCTAATGCAACAATTGTCTCAGCGTTCGTGTTAATAACACTGTCTTTAATATTCTATAATATAATATATAATAATATATAAATAATATAATATAATAAGATTCTCCTTCAAACAATAACTCTCCTCCTCCCCTTCTCTGACGTCGTCTCCTGCAGCGAGTCTTCTCAAAGGGAAAGTACCCGGTAAAGATGTTTTCCTCTTTTGTATGTTTTTATGTGGTATGATTTTAATATAACATGTTAAAAGTAAATAATATTAGTGAATATTGGCTTTATTTTTATTTAAGTAATATTTTTGGTTGTCCAGAACGAATTACCGAAGTTTCTGTTCATTATTATGGGGAAATTTGTATCGGGATACGAACTTTTCAGGTTACGAATAAAGTACCGGAACGAATTAAATTCGTAACCCGAGGTTCCACTGTACTGAGCTCAGGGAGCTGGTTCGTTAACCCTGCCACTTTCAGTGCTTCAGGGCATGGCCAGCTCCAGCGGATGCTCTCCTCGTTTTACACCTGGTACCATTGCAGATTTGCGGTGTTCGCCGCCCCTGCCAGACATGTATCGTTGGGTACTGTGCACTATAGACAGAGGCTATTCTGTCAGCAGCAGCATCCAATTTGGTTCCACTTGGCCTCCTGCACATGAGACCCCTCTTATGGTGGCTCAGGGCCTTAGGGTTCTCTCTGAGGGTCAATCCACTTTGTACGATCAAGGTCACGTGGTGAGCCCTACATGCCTAAGATGTGTGAAGAGATCCTGTGTTCCTGTCTCAGGGCCCCGTGCTGGGAGTTTCTGGTTGTCGCGTAACACTTACGACAGATGCGACCCTTACAGGCTAGGGAGCAGTAATGAGTGGCTGCTTCACCCAAGGTTTCTAGGTGAGGCCCGGTCAGATGTGGCATATCAATTGTCTAGAGATGCTGGCGATGTTTCAAACTTTAAAGCATTTTCTTCCAGACCTCAGAGACCACCATGTGTTGGTCCGTACGGACAACACTTCAGTGGTTTCCTACATCAACCACCAGGGTCTGCAATCTTGCCTCCTGTACAAGCTGGCAAGACAGATCCTCCTGTGGGCCCAGGGGAAGCTGCTCTCCTTGAGGGCAGCGTATATCCCAGGCCACTTAAACGAGGGAGCAGACGCCCTCTCGAGACAAGGGCAGAGGTTGGGGAATGGTGACTTCACCCGTACGTGGTGGAGAAAATCTGGGAGAGATTCTAAAAGGTACAGCCACACAAAAGGAAGTCTCAATATGGTGTGTTAAAAAACATGTTTAAAAATTCAGCTTGCAGCGTGGCAAATGTTGATCTATGGGCTGGTGACACAAGGTCTACAATTGAGACAGGAGTGGGAATGAAAGTCACATAAAGTAGACAGGAGTACATCTGCTGCCAAGACTGTACATATCGTGCACTACAATATTTGTTGCACCCCACTGACTACAAAATGATTTCCCAAATAAGAAATAGTGTTAAATAGTGCTGCAGGATACCATAATGTCCTGTGTGAGAGGGCTTGTTTGTGGAGTCACAGGAAAGGACTAAATGGTCAGTAAGCGCAAGGCCTAACTGTTGGTCATAGACATTCACAAGCACCTTGCTTGAAATACATGACAGATCTAGGGTAAGCTTTAATGTTGATCAAAGCATGGTGTAACAAATTTGTGAGCACCCTGCTTGGAGAACACAGCAGCCCCGAGCATGACCTTTCATTTTTCAGACCCCTCGGCACTTCAGACAGACAGAAAAGACTGAAAGAATAAAAAGGAAATGTACTAATGGCACACACAGACACACAGACACACAGACACAGACACACAGACACACAGACACACAGACACACACACACAGACACACACACACAGACACACACACACACACACACACACACACACACACACACACACACACACACACACACACACACACACACACACACACACACACACTTTGTCAGATAACAGAAGAATGAAACCAATACTTTGACACATAAATACATGTTGGGGTAAAGTCCAGCAATGTCATTTTAGTAGTGTTGTTTTGGCTTTGGCTCATCCTTATACCAGTCTGCACATTTCTGTCATAATACAGACCCACAAAAATATTATTCCACATGCTACACAAAGTCTTTGATTTAAACTTAATTTTGGTTATGTTTTATGTGGAGTTTCAGTCCATTACCTCCCTGTATCGGTAATGGATTTCCATCTCCCAAAATCTCGGCTTGGACTGGCTCTGCTTAATTGCCCTTATCGGTAAATGAGTTTGTGAAAGTGTGTGCATGGACTGTTGTACCATTTACAGTGTGTCAAAAGAGTTCCTGGGATCCACTGCAATCCAGGCCATATATATATATATATATATATATATATATATATATATATATATATATATATATATATATATATATATATATATAGTCCTTTCACGACTGTGCTGAAATGGCTTACTTGCCGTTTCCTTAGCAATTTTGCTATGGGGTCAGGTTGCTATCCTGATGCCCACCCTCCTTCTTTCATAGCTTTGGGACAGTACATGGCGGAGTTCTTTTTTCCCTATTCCCACAACTGAGAACTATTGGGGGTTAAGGGCCTTGCTCAAGGGCCCAAGAGAGAGGCGACTAACCACTAGGCTACCCCCGTATAATATAATATAATATAATATAATATAATATATAATATAATATAATATAATATAATATATCAAAGCATTATATGAGATTTATATAGAGTTTATATGGAATTACTTTTTTTGAAGCAAAAATATATTCAATCACAGTAGGTCTGTCCTTTCTCTGTCCAACAGGGGGCAGACAAAAGCCAAGTAAACAGACATGCAAAGCTCGTAACAAACTCTATTCAAGGACACGTGAAGCCCAGGCACATTTGACCAAATATACAAATAAAAACAGGCAATTTTCAATGAATAACAAAATGTCATCAGTGCAGAATGTAGTGCCTGGCAAATATCTGTGTCCTTCCACAATACAATAACACCTCATGAATGAGGGGGTAAGCAGGGAATAGTGAAGAGAGACACATGTACACCAATTCTGGCTTCTTCTTCTAATCTGTGTAAAGGTGAGAAATGAGAACTGAGTGGTAATAATAATTACATGGGGAATCAAAAGATAGCAATAGCTGCATGTGCTAGGGGGGGAATGAACTAAATAAAAAAGGAAGAAGCCCTATTAGCTGAATATAGGACACTGAACTATATATGAGCGCATTTTATATGCTCATACTTAAAACAAAAATCCTTTGTGACTTGTGTATGAATGTATAAATGTTTAGTAGAATAAAATGCTTTTCTGAATTAAGTATATGATGGGAGCAATACCAATATAATCAACATGCTTATCCAGCACGTGCAGAAATCGAGTTTTAAATCATTCCTATGACTTTATGGTAAAATTGCTAGCACTATAGTTGGCTGGAAAGCATTAGTAAACCCACTATAATACAGACATGACAATGTATAATTGCATGCTGTGTATGAGTGTGGGTGTGCGTTTGTGTGTGAGAGAGAAGAGAAAGATGGAGAGGAATTAGAAATGCCTGCTGAATTATCTCAGCTCCACACAGGAATACACAAGCTTCACACCCACAGAGTGCAGAAGCCAGAGTTAATCAGGCAGCTGATTAAGTACTCCTGCTGAGAACTAATGTAACATGAACACCACCATGGGCATGCCTACAGCCTTGTAATACGTATTAATTATATGCTTTATGCTGAGTATGCATACATAATGTGTTTAAACTGAATATCTTGATCTTTTTATACTGATCCAAAATGCTTAATTTTAAACAATTGGTTACACACTCACTTTTATTTAAAACATATTTATGCTTAATTGTTGGCATGTTCAAAGAGAACATCAAGGAATCATATATTTTCATATTATAGGTTTAATACAATGCCATTCTTTTGTTTTAATTAAATAATGAAGTCTACTTTATCCCAATAATACAATTTGAACAGTGGAAAAACCCATGATAGCACTCTTAGCATGATATGTGAATTCTATTTCATTTCTTCAACCTCACTGGTGTTCCTTAATTTATTCCCAAATTTGGTACGATCTGCTAATTCCCATCCACCTGCCACCTCTACCAACATATGACAGCTACCATCTGGAAGGGAAAGGGCTAACATGTGTAGTAGTGTTGCTGTGATTGACAGAGCTCTGGCAACAGATTAAAAAACATGAAATATGTACAGTACCTCTTTTTGAACCTGTATTTTCTGTTAAAATTGTGTTGAAATCAAAATATTTTGTGTCAGAAAATAGCTTTCTTAATTAAAAGCAGTACACTGGCCAGAAAAAAACACCATTGTGATGGAGTTTCCTTTAATTAGTGGATAATAACGTGGATCATTATTGACAATTATGTTCTTTTAATTATCAGTGAAAGACAACTATCACTGATAAGTAAAAGAACATAATTTTTCACTAATGATGCACCTACAGCAAGAAAACAGAAGAAAGGAATGGAACAAAGCCCTAGGGCTAATGTACAAATCACACATCCCTTCTGCATTAAAAAAATCCACCAATTATTCCATCTAACCCAATTTTATGATTAATCTGTATTCTGTGTCGCTGGGTTCTAACAAAGAACATCTCCAGCTGAGGCAAATAAAAACTCTACTGACATTTAAATGAATAAAACACACACAAACACACAAAACATTTCCACAACATGACAAAATGTTGAGAAAGATTTTGATCACACATTTTTATTTTATTTATCTATGTCTATTTGTTAAACAATAATAAAACAAATTCACTTGTAAACCATGATGTAACACTTATGAAAAAATAGGTTTCCATCTGTAGTCAGTCACACAAAAACTGCTCGAGGAACATGTTTAGAAAAGACCAAAAAGTGTGCTTCTTTTGGTTTGATCATCTTGAAGGGAGAGGAAACAAAAACTGGTCAGAGAATTAAGTAAAAAAAGATATAACTGGAATTTACCTTTCCCTCAGACATCATTTCCTAATTTCTTCATTTAGTTATTAAAGTTTCAGTCCACTAATCTGATTACTCCAACAGCTTTCCAAAAGTGCTTACATATTGTAAAAACCAGGAACATTAAATTGTTTGTACCTCTCAGCTTATCCTGGTTTGCCCCATAGTCTAGCAACAGTCATACTGAAGTAGTTAGTACACTAGTGTCAGTGACAATCAATTCAATTAAATTCAATTCAATTTAATTCAATAAAATTTTTATTTGTCACATACACATTTAAACAGAGTACAACATGTAGTGAAATGCTTTTTACAACTGTCCAACATTTAAACATGAAAATAGAAATAGAATATAAAAATAAAATATAAAAAGTATAAAGGTATATAAAAAGTATAAATTATAACTATAGAGTATACAAATAGGGTTAAGAATAATATAATATAATATAAAATATTATAATATAACATAATATAATATATATAGATATGTGAATGACAGATATTGACAAAAGTTCAGATTTAAAATGTCCCAGTGTAATTGTCACTAAAGTTTCCATGTGCTGGTATTTAAAGTGCCAGTTAAGCGTTAAGTGACCGTGTGCAAAATAATTGTGCAACAAAAGAAAAGTGAGACAGAGCAAGAAGTTCAGGTACTGGGTGCTAGGTGTTTCCTGGTTTAGACACCAAATGGCCTGCGGGAAGAAGCTCCTTCTCATTCTCTCTGTGTTTGCCTTCAATGATCGGAAGTGCCTCCCTGAATGCAACAGAGAAAAGAGTCCATTGGTGGGATGGCTGAGGTCCTTCACTATCTTCCTGGCCCTGGTAGGGAACTGCTTGCTGTAGATGTCCTGCAGATCAGGGAGCTCAGTGTGGATGGTACGCTCAGTTGACCGGTCAGGAGAAGATTGTTCTCCTGGCAACATCTCTCCAGGTAGTGATTCTTCTGTAGATAGGCCGTCTCGTCGTTGTTGGAGATCAGGCCCACCACAACAGTGTTGTCTGCAAACTTGATGGTGCTGGAGTTGGAAGTCGCCACATAGTCATATGTGTACAGCGAGTTCAGTAGGGGGCTTAGAACACAACCCTGAGGAGCTCCAGTGCTGAGGGTGAGGGTCGATGAAGTGTGTTTGCCTATTCATAAAGCTTAAGGTCTGTAAGGATGTTGGAGATCCATTGACACAGAAGTTGCAGGACCTCCAACTTAAAGGTGAGTGTGGAGGGAATTAATTAAGTAGACATGGCAAACAATGCATGTTTCATGAGTACAAGTAAATACTTTAACAAATATAACAATAAGTCCTGCCTGTAAAATTGCTTTATTTATAAGGAGTAGAAACATGCTGCTTATATGATGAATGAGGAAAATGAGAGTGAGAGAAGGTTGGATGATGTGGAGATGGTGAAGCAGGAAGTGGACAGGATTAGTAAGGAGGAAGTGATTAGTAAGGAGGAAAGTCGGTTGGACCAGATGGTATACTGGTAGAAGCGTGGAAATGTTTAGGAGAGATGGCAGTGGAGTTTTTACCAGATTGTTTAACAAGATTTTGGAAGGTAAGAGGATGCTTGAGGAATTGAGAAGGAGTGTACTGGTACCGGTTTTTAAGAATAAGGGAGATGTGCAGACCTGCAGTAATTAAGTTGATCAGTCACACCATGAAGTTATGGGAAAGAGCTGTGGAAGCCAGGCTGAGGAAAAAGGTGACCATCTGTGAGCAGCAATATGGTTTCATGCTGAGAAAGAGCACTAAGGATGCAATATTTGCTTTGAGAATGTTGATGGAAAAATATAGAGAAGGTCAAAAGAAGTTGCATTGTTGTATTGTTGCATTTTTGTGGATTTAGAGAAAGTTTACAACAGAGAGGAATTGTGAGAAGTATGTGAGGGTGCTCATGGACATATATGGGGACAGTGTGACATTAGTGAATTGTGCAGTAGGAACGACAGACTGGTTTAGGGTGGAGGTTGTATTGTATTGAGGATCGTCTCTGAGCCCTTTCCTTTTTGCAGTCGTGATGGACAGGTTGACGGACGAGGTCAGACAGGAGTCTCCATGGACTATGATGTTTGTGGATGATTTTGTGATCTGTGGTGAGAATAGGGAGCAGGTGGAGAAGAGCCTGGAGACGTGGAGTTACGCACTGGAGAGAAGGGGAATGAAAGTCAGTAGGAGTAAGAAAGAGTATGTGTGTGAATAAGAGGAAGGGCAGTGGAGTGATGCGGTTGCAGGGAGAAGAGGTGGAGAAGGTGGATGAGTTTACGTACCTGGGGTCAACAGTGCAAAGTAATGAAGAGTGTGTAAGAGAACTGAAAAAGAGTGCAGGCAGGGTGGAGTGGGTGGAGAAGAGTAATAGCAGGAGTGATTTGTGATAGAAGAGTATCTGCAAGAGTGAAAGGGAAAGTTTATAGGACTTTGGTGAGACCTGTGATGTTGTAAGGTTTAGAGACAGTGGCATTGAGTAAAAGACAGGAACTGGAGCTGGGGGTAGCAGAGCTTAAGATGTTGAGTTTTTTATTGGGAGTAACGAGGATAGACAGCATTAGAAACGATTTTATTAGCAGGACTGCACATGTAGGACGTTTAGGAGACGAGGTGAGAGAGTCACAATTATGATGGTTTGGACAAGGAGGGGACATGGGGTATATTGGTAGAAGAATGTTGAGGATGGAGCAGGATGGAAGAAAAGAGGAAGGCCAAGGAGGAGGTTTATTATTGTGTTGGGGAAGACATGCAGGTAGTTGGTTTGAAAGAGGCAGATGTAGAGGACGGGGGGTATCGAGACGGATGATCCGCTGTGGCGACCCCTAATGGGAGAAACCGAAAGAAGAAGAAGAAGAAACATGCTGCTGATTAATATTCTAACTTGTACTGCAAAACCATTTCATACATAATGCAAATGTATTAGAACTCTATTTAATATCTGCTCATCTTAATTAAACTTTGACATTTTACTCCATAACAACCTCAAGCGATTATATACATGAATGGAACAACTTAGACCAGAGAATTTGGTCTAAAGTCGCACTCCTCCTACAACCCCCTTACCCACACTAAGTCCCCCCAATGTCATTTCCTGCGGTGACTGAACAAGACTTTACCATTATGTGCTTAAAATTTCTATGACTTTCTGTTTCACTAGAACCCGCATTGCCTAACTTCAAACCACATCCACAGCCATTAGCTTGCAGTCCAGTAATAAAAAATGCATCCTCAAGCCTTCAAAGCAATTTGCATCCATTTACATTATACATCATACTTATACAGCCAATACATAGACATATCGGATATTTAGCATGCAATAAAAAAAGCTGGTAATCACAAGTTAAACACCAGTGCAAAATGCATCGATTTTAAATCCAAGACTGAGTTCAGTTTGGAAATCCTGTTCCCTAAAAACAACGTAAATGTTTTTACTGTTTGATTTAAACAGAATTTTACTTGCGTTTAAAAAAGCTCTAACGCTTACTGTCTTCTGCGGTCGAAATTGATCTTTCCGAAGGACAAACAAGAAAGAAGATCCTTTGTTGAAATTTATTACACACTCTAAAAAAAGGGTCAATTCAAGTCAAGAAGCATTTATTGTCAATTCTGCCATGTATAGCTGATGTAACAATACACAGTACAATACACAGTACAGAGATTCTCTTATGCTTTACCAAAGAGGCCACTTGCACAACAGTGCAATTCATTTAGGACGATGATAAAATATTATTACTTAATGCTGCTTTGGTGAAAATTGCCTAGTTCCTTTGGATAAAGTAGTAACAGTACGAGCTGGTGCTCTGAGCTTCAGGGCATTGGCTTTGAATTTGTATTGTGTGCGCTGTTACAAAGGAAAGTAATCAAGGAAAGGATAAAGCTATTCAATTGAACTCTGAGAGGAACAAGAGCTGCTATAGCCTTTCAACAATGTAGATATGTGAAATAAATAGAGGACAAAAAGACAGGGAGTGTAAGAGAATATCAGAAGGACAGAGAGGGTGAGAGAATGAAGTTAAAGTCCCACAGAGCTTCAAGTTTTAGAAAAACTATAATCTGTTTGGCTTGAACATCTTTCAGTGTAATAACCCTTTGCTGTGGATATATTTTATTGTGGTTGTAGTCACACACCATTTAACCAACTAAAATCATCTGTCTGTCATGAATTCAACACTTTTAGTTAAATGTACTTCATCCCCCAATTGCTGACATAAATTCTAGGGTCCTCCTCAACATCTACACACTACAGTCTATAGACAAAATACAAACATACAGGAGGTACTGCTTAACAGTGCATGGTTTCAAAAACCAAGCGTTTGGGACACGCCATGTACTCAAGCACATTTGTCACTCAGATGCTTGCACTGATATGCTGACAGGACCTTTGCTGAAGTTCAGAATTTCAATCTGCTCTAAGAATAGAAATTTCAGAAGATGCATGGTGGAACAAAATCAGGTGAAATTAGGTAATCAGTCATATTCAGATTAATGAGCTATTTTTTTGTTGTTGTGGTTTATAATATCCCTAAAGTGTTCCACAATTATGTGTATGCATTATCTTCAACTTGGAAGTTATATAATATATAAGAGTTGTGGCACTTTGATTTCTGTCAAGTTTGGTCCAGTGTCTTTTGTCATTGTCATCATGTGTTTCATGTGTCTTTATATACTTTATAATACATTTTTAGTTCTTTTTTCATTTGTTGTTTATATTAGACTTTTTCAGTTAACTCTATACATGTATTGACTGCTTCAGCTTGATTGTTACAGACTCTGTATTTATAATCTATTGACACTTGTGTATCTGGCAATATCTTCAAGGAATTGTGATCTGAATAGTAGATTTAACTTGTAATGTCAAATACCACACATGAAATGCTTTATTGCTATAGTTCTAATACTACTAGTATTCTTTATTAATGTTTAATTCCACTTTCTTCGAAATATAAATTCAATATTTGTGTCTAGATGATATAAGCTATTTTAAAAACATACAGCATAAAACATAATGGTGTTCATTGTAATGTATAGGAGTTCTTTATACGAAATAAAGACACTTACATTTTGTCTCTTTTTTCTTTTGACAAAAATCAAGGTTAAATTTGATTCATTTATTCCACTTTAGTAATGCTTGTTGCACAAGTTCATTGTGGCTACTTAAGTCCTTGGAGCAGAAGACAGAACATTTATAATAGTATTTCTTGCTACAAGGCAAATCACAGGTATCATTTCTACAGAAATTGCTACATCTAATGGATTTGTATGGTACATACAAAGAAACGTAGTAAAAAAATGTCTAAATGTTTAAAAGGTGAGGCTATCTAGGTAGAAGCATTCGTCATGGTGAAGAGCTTTGTGCTTTTCTTTCTAACCGTGGCTTGTCTTACTATTGTCAGGTAACAAATAGATCACAACTCCAATTCCTAGCAAACACTAAAGCCTACTAACATGACCCCCAAGGATTACACCTTTCACAACCCCAGCGCTCAGTCAGCGACACACACACACACACACACACACACACACACACACACACACACACACACACACACACACACACACACACCTTTACAAAAGAAGTACCTGGTCAGTTCCTTTTCTAGTACATCTGACATTACCAAGGCTTTAGATGATGTGTGAGACATCCTTGATAAGCATAAAAACCTTGTCCTAGATTAGGTTGACCCAGAACACAGTTCTTGTCTTTATCTTCTCTTCAAACGTTGTGCGAAAACCCAAACTGTCGCCTGTTGGTATGGCTAATCTGCGTTTTGTTGCTTCTCCTAAACAAACTAAACGAATAACATGACCAGATGTGTAGTTATTATCGTCAACCGTTTTTCTGTTCTCACACACACTGACCTTTTTTAATCTTTTTCTGTGGTATATATTCATGTGTGACACAATAAAGCTTTGGAACTTCTCTCTGAAAGGCTGACTCGTGTGTTTCATTGAGACTTCCTCGTGCGCACGTAGGAAAGCAGAGATCAAGAGGAAAAGCTGAATTCGAGAGAATCCTGTACACGCAACAGAGGGCAAAACAATTCCTTACATAATTAATTTTTATATTGTTTGCTAAATTGTTTTTGTCCATCAGCTTTTCTGCCCTGTTATAATCTATGTGTTGATCGCTGAACTTTGCCTGTTTCTTGATTGTGTTTTGGATTACCGAATTGGATGTGTCTACTTTGGATTTATTAAATCCTGTTTTCCTGCACTGAATCTGAGGAATCATGTTTCTATGATCTGTGGTCATGGATCATGGTTCATAGCTGCTGTAACGTACAGTAACAATATACTGATAAAAAGTAAGATTTTTCATTTGTCAATATAAAAAATCAGGACATGATTTAATAGAAAAAAAATTATCTTTGACAACATTCTGTCAAATGTTAGATTGCTCTGTACTGTTCAGGAACTTTGACGCTTACTGCTACACTTCTGTCATCAATTTCTGTCAAAACTTTCAGTAATAATTGTCTCCACACATACTGCATGCACATCAGCTTTAAAATGTTCATATTGATATGCAAATTTTGACAGTGGGGTACTGATACTATCTTAATACAGTCACGTCATAAGGTAATATAAAAAGAAATGCAAGCAAAGCTGAGTTTTAATCAGGATTGCTCCGATGAAGTGTTTTATTTAGGATTACAAAAGGTATTGCTAAATAACAGAGATTAAATTTATCAAGGAAAGAAAAATGGTCAAGAAAAATAAAATAGGAATAAATGATCATTCCTCATGAGAGACAAAAAGAGAGACAGGTATTTTTAATGAGACTATCTGTTCTAATCTTGGTTTTGGAAACACATGGCATGCATGTTTCTTTGATCTTTCACAATCCAAAAACTTAATCCAAACTGGCCATCAATTCAGACACATGCTGCTTTAGATCTCCAAGCTAAAATGGGAAAACAACACACACACACACACACACACACACACACACACACACACACACACACACACACACACACAAACAAACAGAAATGAATCCCAGCTGAACAACTAAGCATAGAAAACGCTTTCTAGATTTCACACCTGGGTACATAAAGAAAGCAGCTGTTAAATCCATTCAGAACAGACAGGGACTATGTCTCAGTTGAAAACAATAAAGAGCGAACCGATAACAGAACAAGGACAGTTTTAAGCATCAAAATGAGCCAAAATGCAAACATAGACACAGCAAAGTGAGGTTAAGATGATTTGGCATCTTAACCTCGCTTAACCTCACTTAACCTTTGCCATTTATGAAAAAAACTTACTTACACTTACTCAAGGTTATCCTGAACAATTCCACTCCAGATCACCAGAAGGCACCCTCATTCATGTTTTTCTTTTTTTCCCTTTTCATAAATTAAATTACTGTTATGTATTAATTATCTTGAATGTTGGATTATTAAGATTATGTCTGTTTGTCTTTGCACCTACTTTTTGCAGTGTAAAAAACGTGGTTTGTTCGGTCTTTGGTTTTGGTTTCTTTTTTTTTACATTTAATTTCAGGTAACCAGGCCACTGGCCATGATGTAGCACTTTTTGTAATCACTGAATAGAAATATGAAGATGGGCAGAAAAAAAAACAATGTACCCAGAAATCAAATGAGCTAAGCATGGGGAATATAAATACACAAATACAGATAATGATAAATTATCTTGTTTAAAATACTTTATGTATTGCCTCCAGCATTTATTGTATTTATTAAATTATATTATTAAATTATAAATAGATATATGTGGATCCAACATATCCAGAATACATGTAGTTTATGTGATGCTGTAATGTTTTGCTTTTGTTGTTCTAGTTTGTCTTGCCTTTCCTAGTATTAGCCTAGTCCCTAGATTTTTTGGGTCTGTCCCAGTCTTTGATTGTTTCTTAGTTGTTTATTCATTAAATAATATTCTGCTTCTGCATTTTAAATCAAATCAAATCAAAATGTACCTCCCTTGCACCTTGGATCTCATTGTGACATTTATATTTTACAGAAAATTCCAGTTATGTGAGTAACATTTAGTGATTTTGATGATAATAAAATATTTCATGCTCTTATTATATCACAATATCTGTAAATAAAATATCATATTGCTCTCACTCCAAAAAGAAATGATGAAAATCAGACAGAATGGCTTATAATAACTGCTGTTTGCAAAAAATGCCTAAATTTGCAACTGAGTAATGCTTTACAGTAAATGAAAGTTTGTTATAATTTTGAATGTTTAGTAAAATTCTGTCCATCTAGCGCTTAGTAAACATTAAAAAGAAAGAGCCACATTACACAACTAAACTTAATTATATTGGGTGAACTGTGTGAAAAATGAATTCATATGGCAGCTCAATTTCAATTACACGGCTAAGCAGGCAAGCTAATTCCCAAAACACTAAGATACTTGTGCTTTCTCCATAATATACACTCTTAACAAAACAGAATGGTATTGAATCTTAGGAAGACTGAAAGGTAAAAACGGTAAAATTCACAGGTGTCACAGTCTAATGTGATATAGAAACACATCGCAGAGCTGATAACAGAAACTGACAGAGATCATTAAAAAGAGGCTCTTATTCAGAAAAAATTAATACATACGTATTTTATGCATGAATGCATTTAAATTGAAGTTTAAAGATTTAAATCTAAACATATTTACAGTAAATGAGAGTGCCAGAAAGGTATATAGACCTTTCCTTTTTCCCTTCTGCATGACAAACTGAGCCCAGAAACACTCAGTGTTTTTAATGCCTTTCAGACTAATGGATATTACAGGAGGTTACAAGATATTCTAATGCTATGATTTTTACGTTATGTAATATGCTTGGCTAGGTGAATGGTATATACTATGATAAAACAGAAAACAGAAAAACATTAATACAATAAGAGTATTTGGCAGACAGAATTGTATGAATTTGTGTGAGTCTTGATTCATGTTGCAAATGCCCACCAAACTGAATGGCTTCAGAGTTACTGATAGGTAGTGTTTTTTTTTCCACAGTAAGACTATAAGATCTCTGGCTGATAGCTGTACTTCAGAGAAGGTAAATGCTTATTGATTCTCTAGCAATTAACTTTTGATTCCAAATGAAGTTTGATTTCTTTTATTAACAAAAGTGTAATTATTATCAGTGTCTAAAGATTTCTCTCTAGTAGGTGGTCCTGCAGCTGATTCTTTGCAAATGTCACACACTAATACAGTCTGTAGAGCTGCACATACCAGCTAGATTTTATAACAAGCTGTATTAGAAGACCTGGCATATGCACAATATGTGTATGTGTGGTTGTAGGAAAGTGCTTAAGAATTTTGCCCAAATGAGCAGCAAGCAGCTTTTATTTTATGTCTGTCCACATTTAATTCCAATTCCAAATCTCTTCTTCTATTATGGGGAAAAGTGGAGAGCGAGGTTGGCTCGATGGCGTGTGGGTGGCAGTCTCGACACTGTGACATTTTTCATCCTTTAGCAAACTTTTAATCACATAGCTCTAACCGCTCTAACCACTGCAGTGTTCTGAATGTAAACAGCATTTATCGAATGTTCCCTTTTCGTCCTCAAAAATATTTCAAACTGGTAGTGTAGCCGCTAATAAATAAACACTTTGCTGTATGATGTTTTTGGGGTAAAAATCATCTGGGGGGTGTTGTGAAGTGTCCCAATCCAAAGTTTATCTTTTTCAATAATAGAAAATCACTGTGTTTAATTCTTTGAAAAGGAATGACAACATATTTTTTATCTGTTTATAGTTAAATGTATGATGTGGCTTCTTTTTTTAAATACTTTTTGGTTGTGATTAACATGTTTAACCACATTTAGGTCCTTGTAATTACCTGAAAATTTAAATGCTGTGATCACACAAATATTGTTTATGTTTTTGGCTAAAAATAGCTCCATGTTCCACTTGGTTAAATAAAAGCGGAAAAAGTCTCATGCTTTTGTAAGCATTTGTTAACATTTATATCTGGACTGTCATTCAGCTTAAATATAAATGCATGCACCGTGACCAACATAACATCTGCTATCTTAATTCTAGAAAGTTTGAGGGAAGTGAAACTGTCAACATTTTGAACAGAATACATTAATAGATTGGATCTTTACTGGTTTAATTGCTCCCTATTGTAACACTGCCAGATGCTGAATTGCCAGTAGGATTTGTCACACTGATGGTCCACTGATGTACCACACAAAATACAATAGAAAATGAGTCATATTTCCCTCTCGGCTTAAAGACTTTGTAATAAAAAAAGTGCAATTTCACTAAAATAACCTCAGACTTTCCTCACTGCTGTTGGCTAATTCAATTTAAATCAACTGATTCAACTACACTTCCCTTCAGCAAGGTATTAGAAATGCATGCATGGTGATGAGACATTTAAATATATATTTTTAATACGGTTCAATGAGTAACTGCAGCATAGTTGTATTTCATAGAGATTATGTCCAATGAAAAACAATTAGCATTCAATTTCCTTATCCTTTAGCAATTTGACCACATTCTTAAAGTGTTCTCATATAATCAACTCGGCTATTAGCCTGACTTTTCAATATTGGAGCTGACAATGTTTTTGTAGTACACTATTTTCAAAATGGTATTTGCAATGGTATTGCAGGCATAAAATAAATAATCTGTAATGATTTGTAATGCAGACCATCCAGCTTCAGTTCAACAAAACCAATATACACTCACTTTAATAGAAACTGCAGCAGTGTGATGCATTCACTTACTGCAACATTCACATCTTCTTTTTTTATTATACAGTGGCATAGTTGTTGGTGTCAGAGAGTCACAATTTCCAGAGTTTGTACAGGTGCAAAAAATAAAACAACAACATCAAAACCAGAAAATTCAGTGAGCATCATTACTGCAGGTGTGAGCATCAATTCTGCACACATTCTATGTTAACCCAAATAACCACTCTTTACAACAACAGTGAGTAAAAATGCATCTCATGTATAACACCCCAACATGTCACATGTTAAGGCAGAGGTGCCCAAACCTGTTCCAGTGAAGGGCCAAATATCAAACTTGATTGAGGGCTGTGGGCCAAAAATTTATTTTGAATTATCCCAAACATTATATATACTAAAAATGTACATTGTCGAGGTTCCTCTTATTTATGATTTCATCAAATTTAAGAATGAATATAATGTACATTTTTTTATTTGCTTAACTAATAGAGTATAATTTTCAGAGTTCTAGCTCAGTGAAACTTTAGTAGAATGAGAACCAATCACATTTAATGTACTTTTTCTTCTTCTTCCTCTTCTTCTTCTTTTTCTTTCTGCTTCTGCCACAGCGGATCATCTGTCTCCATACTCCCCTGTCCTCTACATCTGCCTCGTTCAAACCAAGTACCTGGATGTCTTCCCTCACCACATCCATAAACCTCCTTTTTAGCCTTCCTCTTTTCCTCCTTCCTGGTGGTTCCATCCTCAGCATTCTCCTACCAATATACCCCATGTCTCTTCTCTGCACATGTCCAAACCATCTCAATCTCGCCTCCCTCACCTTGTCTCCAAAAACGTCCTACATGTGCTGTTTCTCTAATAAACTCATTTCTAATCCTGTCCATTCTTGTCACTCCCAATAAAAATCTCAGCATCTTCAACTCTGCCACCACCTCTTCTCCCTGCAACCGCACCACTCCACTGCTCTCCCTCTTATTTACACACATGTACTTTGTCTTACTCTGTCTTACTGACTTTCATTCCCCTTCTCTCCAGCGCGTACCTCCAGCTCTCCAGGCTCTTCTTAACCTGCTCCCTACTCTCACCCCAAATCACAATATTATCCGCAAACATCATAGTCTATGGAGACTCCTGTCTGACCTCGTCCGTCAACCTGACCATCACCACTGCAAACAGGAAAGGGCTCAGAGCCGACCCTTGATGCAGTCCAACCTCCACCCTAAACCAGTCTGTCGTTCCTACTGCACAGTTCACTGCTGTCACACTGTATATGTCCTTCATCACCCTCACATACTTCTCATCAACACCTGACTTGCTCATACAATAATCTAATTTATTGTACAATAGAGTTTAATAAGTTTTCTGAAAGGCAATTTTCTCCCCTTTCTTCCTCTTCTCATATATGGCATGGTGGGCCAAATTAAAAGTGTCCCCTGGCCATCTTTTACCCATGGGCCCTAGTTTGGTTGTCTTTGTACTAAGGCTAATGGGCCAAAACAGCAGAAGTCCACACCAAGAATGTTTGTTCTATTTATTTATTGATTTAAAGCCAAACCATGAAAAAAGATAACTGTATAATTAAACTTAGTTAACTAAGTCATTTAAATAACCAAACTTTTAGAAAAAAAACTATAAGTATAAGTATAGTAATGTTAGGATGTGGTATTGCAATTAAGCTAGTCCCAAAAGGAATGACTTCTCTGTAACCCTATTGGAGGAAAACTTTGGTGGTTTTTCGATTAACGAGTGCAAGTCAGCAATCAGATCTGCCATAACAAGCTCAAACCAATCCATGAGCCCTCATTACTGTGCTCTGGCAAGCGGATTAGAGTGGCCAGTGTGAGTGTGTGTGGCTGTGACCTTGACAGGCAGAACAGTCTGTTTGTGGACATGAACAGCAAAAAAACACATTATAGCATCTTTGCATTTTAGCTTCTGGTTTCCAAGGTGGTGTTTATTTAGTTATGATCTTCTAGTTTGTGGATGACCCACAGTTACTAGGCTTATTACTGGTATTACAATGACAAGTATTGGCATTAATTTATTCATTAATTCCCTCTTGTTTTACTCTTCTTTTTTTTCTTCTTTAATCCCATGTAGCATGATAGAGTAGACTTGATCATTGTTAAATGCTACATTATGCTTTCTAGATGAAACTGCTAAAGTACTCTTGCTCGTAGCTTCATCCTCTATTACATACACTGCAAGCTATAAGTAAAGTAAATAACGAAACTCTTTTTTGTGTGTTGTAGGAGTGATCTGGCTTGACCTAAAGCAGAATTACTGATACCATTCCAAACTTCATTGCTAGCATGTCTGATGTGTTTTATTGTTTTCATACCAAAACAATTTTTTTTTTTAAAGATATTAGATTTTTACCCATTGATACAATATATGGACAAAAATCGAAGGACACCTGACTTTTCCAGCTAAATGTGGAATTGGATGATTGAAAAGCACATGAATTTTATTATCGGGTGTCCATAGACTTTTCAACACATAATGTAGTTACATGTAAAGATATTCCTCATCAGTTTGTGTTTTTTACTCTCTTGAAATTAACAAAAATATTGATAATAAAGATACAAAGATAAAGTATTCTGTCTTGAAGACTTGAAAACTTCTTCCATAAATGTGAAATAAATGTTTTCTTAAAGAAAGCTTCATCATTTCAATAATATTTTTTTTAAAAGCATTTTAGCCATAAATAATAGAGAGCATCCATTATGCAAATTCCTGTTAAGTTGTTACTATAGTAACAATAACATATTAGTATGAGTAAACTAGTAAAGTGATTTGAATTACAGCTGGAACTTCTGTCTGATCTGCTGTAATAATAAATTAATCAACACCTTTCTAACCAGTGAGAATTTACCCAGCAAGCACATGCCTTCTTTTGTAACACTCATTTGTCTGAATGAGCCATAAGGGAAAACTTGCAAAGAACCTGGAACAAAGATGCAGACACATACACACTCAGTGTGTGCCTGACATAAAAGCCTGTTTGGTCATGGAGATAGCTTGATAAAGGCATTTTGCAGAGGCAGGAGTCCGAGTGTCAGTGAGTGTGTAGGGGTGTCTGATGAAGAGATATGGCAAATCTTTTTTTTTTTTATTCTCTCTTCTCTCAGCCTTTGAAACGAAGCTTTTATGTAGTAATCCAGCAGGCATGATTGCTGAGAAACACACACAGCCATTGTGCACCGAAAGTGAAAATGCAGCTCTGAACCCATGGCAGAAATGGAAAACACTAAAAGCATCATTGTCTCTATAGGTATTAGGTGCATTGTGTCCATCAACTAGCTACTCCTGACCTTAGCTTCTAAAAAGCTATTACAGCTTAATAGGTCTCTAGAGTTTAAAAAGAAACAGAATGAGTTCAAGGGCACACTGGCATCTTCTTTGTCCTCATGCTGACTTCCTTTATTTTCAAATCACTTTGTTGTAGGGCTTGCTGCTTTCAATCTTTATAAGAAAGCAGACAAACTTTTCACAGACGAGTTTTGACGCATATGGGCAAAAAGAGCATTACAATCTCTAAACATTGTCAAAATTTTGAAAGCTTATTTAATCATCTGCAAAAGTCTTTTTTTTTTAACTCTCTAACTACAAACTGATATACATTGCAGGCTGCAAGTCAATGGGCCATAGCTCAATTGTAGTTGTTTTTGCTTAATGTTTGAACAAATTTAAATGTTGTCAATGACTATTGTTCACTCAAGTGGAGAGTGCAGCCATGAGAAAGCACAACTGTATTTATACACAGTCTGCTCATTTTAGGGGATTTGTGTCCTGACAAGCCAAGTGTATCATTGCATTGTTTATGCACAATAGAACATCTTTCTCTTGTCCTTATTAATATAATGACCAAAGTCAATCTTGTCAATGCCATGAAAGCACTATTTTTATTGATGAAAAAACTGATGGACTTCTGATGGAATGTCTGGTGAGCTTAAAATTATCATTCATGTGGCAAACTTTCTGTCTGATTCACAACAGCAGCTCACTTTTAGCCTGCATTCATTCATTCAAGGGATCTAGTGGTGTTAGCTTTATTTGTATCTGTGTTGTGCTCAAAGTATTCATATTTGTTTCTTTTCAAGTATTCAGATTAGTAAGGTTTCTACAAAACAAAGAAAAATAAAAAAACTACCAAGTAGTGCTTCTTTTATTTGTATCTGTGTTTGTGTCCATTTATTTAATTGTATTTGTGCTTGCATTTGCATCCATTTATCTAATAAACCTAAATAATGTAATGATAATGTATAATATAATTGAAACCACAATAAATCAATTCACTAATTAATTGATTCATTATTCATTATTGATTTAGAAACCAGTATTCCGTGGATTTGCTCTCTGTTGCAGGAGGTGAGAACACATCATACATCCTGGAATCACATATACACACACACACACACACACACACACACACACACACACACACACACACACACACACACATTCATTTACACCTCTGGGCTAATTAATTCACCAATCCATGCTTTATGAATGAATGAATAAATGAATGAATGAATAAATGAATGAATGAATGAATGAATGAATGAATGAATGAACAAACAGAACCACATAAAAATTGAAGACTGGGAAATAATAATATCCTGTAAAAAATAAAAATAATCGAGAATGTGTATAAAAAAGAAAAAAGAAATTGACCATCTCATCTCAACAAAGCTGTGACTAGGGAAATTAATTTTAAAATGAAAAATCTTTTATTTAATTCCACACATGACAAATTGGTCTTAATGCTCAATAACAATATCAGTTTTGTCCTAATAATGGTGATAGTTTTCTCAGAGTAGTATCTGCGACTAAATTACTCCTCTGTGATAAAAACCTTGAACGTGCAGCTTATAAATGAATAGAATAATACTGATATCTGTCCTTTCCGTCACTTATGGCAAAATGAAAACATTATTATATTATGACTTTAATCACAGAAAATGAAATAATGACATTGTGGCATATTTTAATATTAACTGGGTGTTTATATGACTGTAGCTGTCATTACAATGGCAAAGTTTTTTTTACAAAGTGAAAGGAAATGAGCACATGCTATTGTAGATAAACTTGTTATTGACAATCAGTTTTTCAACAGCACTACAAAACAGCATGGCCTTTTTTGATATATCATTCTTATCATTTAAAAATTCATCGACTTTTGAGGTAAACAGTTTCAGCTGCAATAATAGAAAAGAACTACAGGCTAAATAAAATATGTAGCGATATCTGTGTAGGCATGTAAATATATGTATATATATATATATATATATATATATATATATATATATATATATATATATATATATATATACACACACACACATTTCTATCACTTCCATCATTCTATATTCAGTAGCTGTGATCTAAGTCTTGGTTGTGGAGGGCCCAGAGACTTTCCGGCAAATACTGTTTTTCCTTTTTTCAATAGAGTATATTATATGGCCAAATGTATATGGAAGACTATTTTTGGTCCATCATTTGCTAGTATACTTTCCTTGAATCATCTTTAAATGCTTTCCAGTAGATTTCTGAGTGACTATGCTTTTATGACCATTAGTGAGATCAGGTACTGATGTGTAAGGAGATCTAGCATGTAGTCTGCATTCCAGTTCATCCCATTGGTGTTAACTAAGAATGAGGTCAGAGCTCTGTGCAGAACACTCAAGTTGTTCCACACCAAAATTGGCAAACAATGATTTTATCACTGCATTTATCAATGCTGGAACAAATTTAGGCCATTTAGTTGTTTATGGGAAGTGACCTGAGAAACTGAAGGAAACAAGGAGGTGAAGAATTTGCCAACTGACATTAACCGATGTTCAGAATTAAACCTGGGATTTGATCAAATGTGAATTTAATGATGGGTATTAGGGATGTGCATCTCCATAACTGAGGCCGATGTGATTCTCTAAGCATAGTTAATGATAAAGTAAAGATACATATGAAGCAGCCAAAGATGTGGTGCGATAAGATTAACCCCTATTAGGAAGCAGTGCAATCAGATTTGGAGGTGAAACTCATACATTAGCCACAGCGGATTAAACAGTGCATCTCATCTCTCTAAGCAATCCCAACTCCCACGCGCACTGTTCTTTCCTGCAATTCCAAGTCGCGGGTCACTTTTCTTGCAGATCTCCAGATCTTAAAAAAAGTTTTAGTACATCATTTATAAAATTTTATTTCACTTCATATAAATAAATTAGTTTCAACCGCAAATATGTTAAAAACGATGCATCGTGATACAAATGCCAACTTGTATCTGATGCACACTTTTTGATGCATCGCAACATTAACTTTTTATGCAGATGCACCGATGCGAATTGGTAAATGTTACCGTCCCTGATGGGTATAAGAATAATGGAATATGCCATTTACGTTTACAGTTATGGCATTTGGAAGATATCCTTCTTTAGAGCAACTAACCCATACAACCATTTTTTAAACATATGTCCTTGCTCTATAAGAAAAAATATCAGTAAATATTAGTACATTTCAACTACCTTAGAATTGCAGGCTACCTTCAAGAAAATGCAAACATAAATGGACATACCTGTGTATATAAAGAATTTTTCAATAGCAACTCCTGCAGCTAAACTCAAAATTAAGACTTCCCGAATCAGTTTCTTTTTTACAGCAGTACTAAGTTATTAGATAGATAGACAGACAGACAGACAGACCGACAGACAGACAGACAAACAGACAGACAGACAGACAGACAGACAGACAGACAGGCCGACAGTCAGACAGACAGACAGACAGACAGACAGACAGACAGACAGACAGATAGATAGATAGATAGATAGATAGATAGATAGATAGATAGATATCATAAACACTATCAGAAGCACTGACCTACATTTACAACTTAAATTCTAATATTTGTTCCATGAAATTGTATTCATTTATTCCCAACAGTTTATTCTCTTCATTTCGTAGTGTTTCTCTTGGCTGCACTGCTTTCAGTACGTGTATGTGGATGTTAGATTTTTTGTCCAATCAGATTTTTGAGAACAATTTGCTGCCATGTCAATTTAATCTGCCGTGGGCCTTTAGATTCGTTAGTGCTGGCCAATGTACCTTAGTCTATATAAGAAATAAATATGTTTCTTCAACCAATTAGATTTCCAGCTAGCTACCTCTGATTGGTTTTTCAGAGTGAAACTGTCTGTCTGTCTGTCTGTCTGTCTGTCTGTCTGTCTGTCTGTCTGTCTGTCTGTCTATCTATCTATCTATCTATCTATCTATCTATCTATCTATCTATCTATCTATCTATCTATCTATCTATCTATCTATCTATCCAAAAGGAGTTATGAAGTCCTGTTTTTGATCACTCCGTGCTTTATATACATTTGCAGTCTAGTAATCAATTAGAGTGTCATATGTTTTATGTGTGGAAGGCTATGTATGAAAAGGGCTGACATTTTGTACCACACTGTCATCATTTTCTCCCAAAATCATCATTTTATTTTTTTTTCATCATTGCTCTCAAATGTATTAGTCTAACCAACATGTCTCACTCTCCAGTTACTTTACACTAACATTACACTGTAATGGATCATAATATTTTGGCAGCAGCAACAAAAAAAGACAAAAATGCATCAAAATGTGTTTTCAGCAGATGTGACAAAAAAAAAAAAAAAAAAGACTGGGGAAAAAAGTCATATATGGGAGATATGGAGCTTATCCATTAGCCACCTCACAGGCCTTTCTGATGTCATTTTCATTTGAAGAGAACACCCAAGGATACATCCCAGAAGAGAATTTCTTGCTTAGATGTTTCTCTTTCATTCCTAAAGGGATTTGAATACTTTTTATGCCCCCTGGACACACTGTATAATAATAATAGTTTCAATATAATTGTGTTTTTTGTTCAATATTCCTATAAATGCTAACATATACAAATCACACTAGTGTACTTTTCTTCTTTGATATTATATATATATATATATATATATATATATATATATATATATATATATATATATATATATATATATATATATATATATAATATTATTATATAATATATATTATTTACATATTATAATTAGACATGATGGGATATAAAATGTAAACTGCACGTTTTTACAAATATACATTAGTATACATGTAGTAAATGAGGTAAACTTCCAATATTCAAATGACGTTTCGACTTCTTTGATATTTGTTCCACACTGTTGCATGTCCTGCATTGACTTCATTACTGAAAGTATGAGATTTATTCGTGGCATGCCTGGCAATTAAAAGCAGTGAAATGCAAAGTGAAGAGAGGAGAAGAAAATTGAAGAACTTAGCATAAGCCCATGAGAGCCAGTGCATCCGCAGCAGTTTATAAACAGGCCACTCCAAAACTACAAACCCCTGTTCAAAAATAAGAGTTGGAATATTTATGAAGTGTATTCGATGCTATTGAGAAGCCCTTGAATTCAAACTGCACCATCTACCACATCTACTGTGGAGTGATGGCTTTAACATCAGAAGGAGACAGATAATAACTGTTGAAAATTGTGAAGGTCACAAACAAATGCTTCCACACGTACATACATAAATTCTGTGTACATGTGGTAAAAAAGTGGGGAAAAAGTTGTTCCAAGATAATCTTGATTCAAGGCCATACACAATATTTTTGTAGTCTGCCAAAGCCTGTTGTATTTTACAAAATTATTTGTATTTATATGTAACTTAAAGAAACCAACAATTTTCAGTTAAACAAATAAGTATGAAGTCTCAGGTGTCACAGTATTTATGAATAAAATCACTAGAAAAAAGATTTTTTTTGACAGAATTTTTATGGCAATGTCACAGTTACAGTGACATTTAATTTAATACATGGTTCCCTAATCACCGTTCAAAATGACGTCTTTACAATATGACTTTCCATTAACATCCTAAAACTGAGTTTGTGTCTGCAAGGCTGAAAATTCAAGCTCACAGCCAGCCAGAGAACCACTGCTCAGTGCCCTCAGAGCAAGACTATTAACTCTCAGATGCTCAGCTACTCTGTATATGCTTGATTGCATGTTGCCTAGTGCGAGCTGGTGCCTCGGCAGGAGTGTAGGTGACTTGAATTTAAAGGTTCTCTTTAAATACTTAGAGTTGCTATTTCTGCAGAGGCTAGTATGGAATCTGAGTCAAATAGAATCAAAATCCAATATACACAAGCTTGGCAAAAAAACCCTGAATTTAATTAGAAGTTACAATGGAAGTTGAAGCTGAAGTGATTTAGGGTCATTAGGGGTATACAAGTGGGACCATCCACAGTATTCTTTAGGGTATCCATGTGACACCACCCACAGCAACCTCACAGCAGGCTTTAGGCTATTTATCTGGTGCAATTCTTAGAAGCAGAAGCAGCAGGGAGTGATCCTAAAGTAAATGAAGCTTCGAATAGGAGTAGAACATTAGTATAAAACAAGCATTTCTGGAGGGCAGAGGAAGTCAGGATCAGGCACCATTATTCAACCAATCAGCACCTACACGTATACCTATTCTGCTTTATAAAGGATTGTGAGCAGTCTTGCTATGACAGCAAAATTGTCAAAGGTTAAAAGGTCAAAGGATTTCTCTCCTTCCCAGTGAAAAGCTACTTAACTAAACAAAATACGGTTTAACAAGCCTTAAACACTGCGACTATGTCTGTCTAATTAAAATTGAAAGGCTGCTTCTGAGCTGATGGACTTTGTTGGAAAAATGTGTCAAATTATCTCACTGGCACTGTTTACCAAATCTGATTTTTAATCGGCTTATCCATTGCTAATCGTTTGTTTACTGTTGGATGTAGTGCCTTTCTAACCCCTCGAGTAGGCCATTCAAGAGCTGAATGTAATTACTTGGATGTACAAGTTGCAGTTGGAGGAGCCAACCACAGACCCTTGATTCGAATCCACAATGTTCACATTTTGAAAGTGTATTCTAGCATAAACATTTCTAAACACAATGTTTGCTTCCTGTTTTAATAGCTGCCATGTACACAATTTGAGTGGTGTAAACTGTCATGACGATGAGATGACTTCACCCATAAAGGCTTACCAAGACAGTATAAAGAACAGAATTGCTGCTGGGACTGAACCACCTGGAAACTTGATAAAAACAAGTGGTTCCAGTTTAGGCACCATTTCCCTAACAAGCACCTGCATTTTGTTGGACGTAAACTGCTATCTAAGGATTTTGAAGGACCTAAGAGAGACATGCTCATCGAGTGAGTGATTCTCGGCCATCTGCTCCCATCTCAGTCTCAGCAGCATAAAGAGCCATTCATATGAAGATCATCCTGTGCTTACATAATTGTATTTACATGGATGCAGGATTCATACAAAAACAAAATAATAATAATAATAAGATTTTATGTTAAAAAGCAACCATTTTAAGATGACTAATGTGTCTGCATGGCCCATGTAATGAACAGTTTTTTGGCCAGGTTGAATGCACATCGAAGGTCCATGCACATCTCGATCTGTGTTTTTTACAAAATGTACACATTGTTTTTTGTATTTGTAATCAATCTAACATTGATGATTATCTAGCTACAAGGAGATGAATCTGTTAGTATGAATCTGTTGGTCTACATTCTATGCTTTTCATCTTTGACCTTCAATCCAAGTCCAATCCAAGTTGCACTAAATAAAGAACAGAAATCTTATCCTAATACCTTACCTAGTGTCAAGTATACATCAAGTATACTTTAAAGCCTCTTATTCTGCAGTTTAAAATCCTGACCCTCTGCAGTAAAAAACTCTGAAACCTGATCCCATTCTGGCTAGCAAAATCTGTTCAATTTGATTTCTTTGAAGAAACATCTTTATTAAAAGCTGAACTGTACAACAATTCCGTCCTCCTGTATAGATTCAGTTTCGCTGCTCTCTTCTGCCAGCTGGCTTTCTGAAAAAAGATTAAGCCTGAGTTTTCTCAGGTGAATGATTATATTCAGCTCACTTTCTCCTAAAGCCTTCTTAGCATGTCTCATTCCTCGAGGGCTTGACATGTGCATCGACCCAACAAAATTGTGCTTCAATATCCTTTAGCATGGTTAAATTGCCTGTAATGACTATAGAAATACAAGATTTATAGGGATAAGGAGGATTGTGTACTTAAGTCAATTTAGTCCAATAATAAAGTCTGTTCAATCAGCAGTACATATATGTCAGTTTTGTAACCATTTTTGGGGTTTTTGTTAATGATTTATATGGTTATTTATATGGAGCACTGTATTGCTGTTTAAGGGGACTTTTTTGAAGGTGATGGTGTGTAAATGTAGATAAACAAAGTACATACTTGTAAACAAAGCTAGTCTTAAAGCTTTTTGATACCACCTCATATACATTTGACCTTGAGAGCACTTTAAAAATTATTTTTTTTATTATTATTTTTTTAAATGTGGTCTTACATTCACCAAACCAAAAAAACTAATTATATAAAGACTACTAAAATAGTTGATAGCCTGATAACACCATACCAAAGACTATTTCCCAATTCCCATATTTAACTATTTCAAAGAGATTAATAATTTGATCAAAAGAACTGGGCACTACCTTGGGGACTTCCATTACTGAAAGAGTAGTCTGCTGAAACTGAACTAATAGGCCATCGGGTGAATCCTGTGTGAACAGTAAGTGTCAGAGAAATGACCTCATCTAATTCCTGTGTAATTATATTCGATACGAATTGATTACAGTCAATCCAAGTTTATTCCTTTATTATATACTATATGGCCAAAGGTATATAGACACCTGTTTAATCACATTTATATTTAGATTTTATACATCTCATTCAGATTTAGGATTTTTGATCATTCAGCTATAAGAGCATTAGTAAGACAGGTACTGATGTCAATCAAGAAAGCTTAGTACTCACTTGATGTTCTAGATCATCTCAAAGGTGTTTAGTGGGGTTGAGGTCAGGGGTTTTTGCAGGACAATCAAGATCTTTCACTTCAGCCCTGGCAAACCAAGTCAACATCTACTGGTCTCTTGGTTTAATTGAAAAGGAATTGTAATGCTACAGCATAAAAACAATTTTTTAATTTTGTAGAGGTGTAAAGATTACCTGAAAATCATACTGCAAAACTCACTCCATTACAAGTTAAAAGTCACCAATTCCAATATGATTTTAGAAAAATTCTCATTTTAACAGTACTTGTGTATTTTACTTATATTTAATGTAAATTCACAGATTCACAGCACTAGTCTCCAACACCAAGAAATGTTAGTGAAAAAAGAAAAACAGTTTAATTTCCTAAAATACAAATCAAATTGTACACCCTAATACTGCATAAACCAAGATCAACACAACAACCTATTCAACAACATCGCCTCTTCTGCAGAATAAAAAAGTCAAGGCAGATAAAGCTGCATTGCAAAATGTAAGTGGTAACAGTAATTGTCAATTAAAATACAGTGGAGCAAAAAGTACATATACTTAACCATAAATGTAGTTGAGAAAAGAGTAAAAGTTGATTATATTTTTGATACTCAGTAAAACTATAAATAGCAAAAAAAGATTAACTGTAAAATTAACAGTAACAAAGTACATTTACTCAAATACTCTAACCACTGCAATTTTGTGCTTTCAACCAAACATGAACCACATATCAGTGGGATAGTGAAGTTGGCCACAAGGCTGTTGGCTGTATACAAACTTATTAGTAACGCAAAAAAAAAAAAGAAGATAAAATAAGAACAAAACATTCTTTACAATAAATAAATCTTTCACAGTTGTATTAATCTTGAACTAAAGCAACGTAATGTCTTTTGATGCACAGCTCACAAGTACAGTGTCATACTGATTTAATTTGAATTCAATTCAGTGATTTAATTTTTTATTTTAAATTTCAAAACAATTAAAAATTTGGAGCTAAGACAAACAACCAGCACACAGAAGGAAAAATTATAATGTAAATAATTTTCAGATGAATGTGTATTTTCCAGAACAGTTTAGGACGATTATGTTGTCAGTTGCAAAATACTTTTGATTTCCAGTTCTCATTCATCTCCCACACTGGTTTGCAGTGATGATTGGAAAACAATTTTAGACAGGATACGTCCTAAATTGGGATTAATACTCACTTTAAGGCTTTACTTTTAAACTTCCTATCCCTTTTCCATAATAGCAATCTTAACCATCACTTTTATTTTTCTATAAGCTCTTGGCTCCAGTGTTAAAGGGGAATGAATTAGATGCAGATCTATCACGCAGACTTTTCCATTTCCCCTGCTAATTTAGTCCAAGCAATCTGAAGCCTTGCTATTCCTCTAAAGCATTAAATCCATCCGAACTCTCAGGCGTGATTGAAATTTATCGTGGCATCGGAGAAGATTTACTGCCATAAGTATAGTTAATATGCCTCCCACTCACATACAAACTTAAGTAAAGGACATATGATTGTCTTAGTTCATCAAGTATTTGTGTCAGTGAGCATATCATTGCCATCAGAATGACAATTCCTTTTGTTATTGTTCACAAACAAGATCCAGATGTTTAGTTATGTTGTCAGTATGACGGCACACGGTTTCAGTATTTCTTGATATGATCTACAGCAATTGAAATTGCACAAAGTTTTATTTCTTCTGTATGACATCTATGAATTTCAACAGCACAAATGTATTTATATTGATTGCAAGAAACAGGACAGATTTGGCCTTTTTACTGTACTGTAATGATGTTCGTTTAACTATTTTGCTATCAATGACTTATAAATAATGAATAATGAGTCAAAGCCTAAATGTTTTGTGGGTTAAAACTATTGAGGTGAAAACTAGTTTAATATATTTTGGTCAACATGAAAATATAGGACTAATAATAAAGGAAATTGTACACAATCAATTAAATAATTGTACTAAAGTATACGCAGTCTGAAAAAAGCAACAGGAAATGTTTTTATGATGTGCACTATATGATGTGGAGGTTGAACAAGTAATTTTGAGAATTTAAATTCTGATCTGAGAAACACTCTAAAACAACTGAGAAAAACTGTAAATATTTCAGATTTAGTCTGTTTCAAACTCAAACCACCTCATACCTCCGATATTTTAATAACCCCCTTATGGACACAAGACTTCAGATTATATGCGAAATTGTAAATGCAAGACAGGGTATGATCAGGGTCATTTCAGGTGCAAAACAGAGAGTATGTAATCCTGAACATGCAGCAGAGTAGCTGTGATCACCAGAGCAACCAGCAGTTCTACAGTGCAATAATATGCAGACTGCAACCCAGCGCAAAAAAAATTAACATATTACTTTTTTCTAACACACAATAATTAACTTTTTTGACTTATTTTGTCTGCTGTTTCCTTTGAATAAGTACTTAAAGATATTCATAAACTAATAATACTGTAGGAAAAATGTATATAGCCTGTAAATATAACACACACACAAACACACACACACACAAACACACACACACACACACACACACACACACACACACACAGAATATGCTGGAAAGTTTTATCTTCTTACGAATAATTCATTTATATTTTACTCCCTTTTCACATTACTTCACTGTTCCTTTCTCCAAAGCAGATCTTGGTGTGATTTCATCAGACCTCAGATCCCTTGTAGAGAGTGAAACATTTTCATGTACTGTAGAAAAAAAGTTTTCCTGAGCTACAGCTCCTTGACCCCTTCCTAATGTAATCAGTATACCGTAGTAGACTTACTGAAGGAACTAGATTAAAAAGGCAAACTGTAATTTTATAAAATGAACATTGTCACCAAAAGAGATAATTATCACTAAGTGGATCATGGAGCGATAATTTCTTTTCATTTCTTTCCAATCTAGCAGAGCTGCTGTTTAGAATAGCCCTTTAAAAAAAATGTCCATGTCATTACATCAGACTTCAAATCCCGAGTATACAGCAAGGACATTTTTTTGATGTTGAGGATAAAAGATTTCTGAGCAGCAATGTAGAAAATGTGCAAACTTTGTATGGATAGTTTTTTTTCTGTACACAAAAATGAGTGAATTATATCCTATTTCCCTAACAAAGCAAAATCTTTTGCTTGTCTCAGCACAAACTTTCATCATTTATGAAAGAAAGTGAGTTTTTTTTCTTTCTCATTGTGTGAGTCCCTGAGCCACTTCTTCTTTTTTTTTTTTTTCTTTTTTTTTTACACACGTTGGGATTTTGATTCAAATCAGGCTGGTATATTCAGTCCAGCTTCTAGAAGGATCTAGAAGAGCACCTACATATTTAAGATAATATAATTAAGTAATAACTTGCTATAATTGTCAGGGAGCTACCTGTTCCTTCTCCTGTGCAGGCCGCGCCCACTCGTAGCTCATCCCCAGCATACTAAGGACACACACCTGAACCTCGTTTATTTCATTCATCACCTAACCCATATAAACCCCTCACCTACACACACACTCTGTCAGTTATTGTTTCATGGTTTTGCTGCCCGTCACACGCTTTCCGTTGGACTGTTCAGCACCGTGCTTCTTCCCAGCGCACGGGATTCATACACCGACTGCCCGGTGTTTGTTCCCATGCACCGTGGACCGCGCTGCTTCTGCGCCCCACCGGATATTATACCCTTTTTTCAGCGAGTGTATCTGGATTTGCCTTGTGTTTCAAATAAACTTTCGTTTGCTTTCACTTCGGCTTTCGCCTCCAGTTTCCTCGCGTGACAGAATAACTGACCTCGAAGAACAGTAGGAGCTGTTTTCCGGCTCTTACCTGTAGATGGATACCGGACCCAGCGGCTCCTCCGGGAGCAGCTCCGCCGACCCGGTTCGGGATCTCGTCGCCGCGCTGCAAGCCGCCTTTCCAACAGCCGCGGCTCGAACAACCCCCCCTGCGGTTACCGGCAGTCCCATGGCGCCCCGGGACGCTGGAGAAGGCCGGAGTGCCGCGCTTCCTGCTCCAGGTGAACCTCTACATAGAGATGCAACCGCAGCGGTTCCCATCCGAACGGTCCAAGGTAGCGTTCTTTATTTCTCTACTTTCCGGGAGAGCGCTAGCTTGGGCTGTCGCTGTGGGACTCGGAGAGCCCAGTATTAAACACCTACGCTTTGTTTACGCGCACTTCCTGGAAGTTTTCAGCGCCGCCTCCGGGGTCCTAACCACCGCCGACCAGCTGCTCAGTTTGCGACAGGGGAGTGATGACATCACGGCTTACAGCCTGCGCTTCCGCACACTGGCGGCATCTAGTGGTTGGAACGAGTCAGCGCTTCTGGGCATATATCGAGTGGGACTCACACCAGAAATTAAACAGGCAATGGCGATCTATGACGACAGGATGGGGCTGGAGGAGTTCATAGGAAAGTCCATCGGCCTTTCACAGCGGCTCGCGGCATGCCCACCGATACACCATCCCTCAGGGACCCATCCTGCAACCACCCCGGCTTCCGATCCCGAACCAATGCAGCTGGGCTCACAAAGGCTGTCCAGGAGAGAGAAACAGCCGATTGGCCACCGGAAAGTGCCTGTACTGCGGTGACCGGGTCATTCCATCGCCAGATGCACCAGGCGTCCGTTCGCACGGCGGTGAGTACTGTTGAGTTCCCTGCAGACATCTCTCCTTTGTCTAAGCTCACGGTAATGCTTCTAACCCCAAGCCTATCTGTCTCCGTATGTGCTTTGGTGGACTCTGGATCAGCAGGTAACTTCATCTCCCAAGCCTGCCTCGACCGCCTTGGCTCCCCGAGAGAGGGCTCCCAGGACTTAGCCGTCCAGACCATCCAGGGCCGCCCACTGGGAAGGGGCTGGGTGAAGTACTGTCGCCAGTTGTCACCCTCCAGGTGGGGCTGTTCCATCGGGAGGACATCCGGTTCATGGTACTCGGCGACTCTACAGTCAGTGTGATCTTGGGACGGCCCTGGTTACAACAACACGCCCACGGTGTTCCTGGGACCCGTGCGACATTCTAGAGTGGAGTGCACACTGCCGGAAAACTGCCTCTCCAGCTACCCACACGGGTCCATAAGGTCGTGGTCGGTGCCACCAGGGTGGAAGAAGCCACCACAAAGACCCAGGCGGCGATTCCTGTGGAATACCAGGCATTCAAGGATGTGTTTTGTGCCAAAGCAGCCACTGCCTTCCCCTCACCGGCCTGGGGATTGCTGCATCGACCTGCTTCCTGGGGCTAAGCTGCCCAAGGGCCGTGTCTATCCCCTATCCGCTCCTGAACATCGAGCTATGGAGGAGTACGTCCAACAGGCGCTCCAGCAGGGGTTCATCACCCAATCCACCTCACCGGCAGCCTCAAGCTTTTTCTTTGTGGGAAAGAAGGACGGGGTCTTCGCCCATGCATCGACTACCGCAGCTAAACGCCCAGATCGCTCCTCTCCTTATCCCTCCCTCTCGTACCGTCAGCTCTGGAGGACCTAAGGGAGGCTAGGGTATTCTCCAAACTCGACCTCCGGAGCGCATACAACCTAGTACGCATCAGAAGAGGAGACGAATGGAAGACCGCCTTCATTACACCCTCAGGGCACTACGAGTACCGGGTCATGCCGTACGGCCTCTCGATCGCTCCGGCAGTGTTCCAGGGGTTCATGAACGAGGTGCTCCGGCCCTTCCTCCAGAAGTGTGTCATGGTCTACATCGATGACATCCTGATCTACTCACGTAACCTGGAGGAGCACCATCGTCACGTGCTTGACGTACTAGGGGCACCGTTCCCACCAGCTCTATCTGAACCTCTCCAAGTGCGAGTTCCACCTGGACGAGATACAGTTCCTGGGCTACGTGATTAGTGCACGGGGAATACAGATGGATGAAGGCAAGGTGAAGGCTGTAAGGAACTGGCCCGTTCCTGAATCAATCAAAGAGCTCCAACGGTTCCTGGGCTTTGCTAACTTCTATCGTCGGTTCATCCAGGGTTACAGCCAGATCACGGCACCCCTCACGACCCTCCTCAGGGGTAAAGCACGGACCCTGAGATGGACCCCAGAGGCTCAGGAGGCTTTCGACGAGCTCCGCCAGCGTTTCTGCCTCGCCCCTGTGTTACGTCATCCAGATCCCCGGAGACCGTTTGTGGTCAAGTCGACGCCTCCTCCACCGGCGTAGGCGGCTCTCTCCCAGCTATCAGGCAACCCGCCACAGCTCCATCCCTGCGCTTACTTCGCATAAGCTCTCAGCGGCTGAACAGAACTACGACATCGGCAACCGTGAGCTGTTGGCAATAAAGATGGCTCTGGCGAATGGAGGCACTGGCTGGGCGCCGAGCACCCATTCACTGTTATCACAGACCACAAGAACCTCCAGTACCTACGGAGGCCCGGAGGCTCAACCCCAGGCAGGCCCGCTGGGCCTCTTCTTCACTCGGTTCGGTTCCACGTCACCTACCGAGCCGGGGCGCTTAATGGTAAGGCCGACGCCCTCTCCCGGGTGTTCGGGCCCGAGGAACCCAGCGATCCGGACCCCATCCTTCCTCCCACACTCGTCGTGGGGCCCATCGTCTGGGACGTGGACAGGGAGATCCGCTCAGCTTCTCTCCAGGAACCGGCCCCCGAGGGGTGTCCTGAGGGACGTGTCTTTGTCCCCACCTCCTGCCGACGAGGGCTCATGCAGTCGGTACACGAGGGGCCCGGCACGGGTCACCCAGGGGAGAGGAGGACAGTTCAGCTCGTCCAGACGCGTTACTGGTGGCCGGGGATGGCAGAGGAGATCACCCGGTTCGTCCAGGGGTGTGCCACCTGCGCCATGTCAAAAGTGCCACGGCACCTACCCGTAGGCAAGCTGGTGCCACTCCCCGTCCCGCAGCGCCCCTGGTCCCACCTGGGGATCGACTTCGTGACCGACCTGCCACGGTCAGGGGGACACACGTGCGTCCTGGTAGCGGTGGACCGCTTCTCCAAAGCCTGCCGTTTTGTTCCCCTCAAGGGCCTGCCCACCGCCCTCGAAACAGCCGAGGCCCTGTTCACCCACGTATTCAGGAATTTTGGTCTCCCGGAGGAGATAGTCTCAGATCGTGGGCCCCAGTTCACGTCTCGGGTGTGGAAGGCCTTCTTCCAGCTCCTGGGGTTTCGTGAACCTAACGCCTGGTTACCACCCGCAGTCGAACGGCCAGGCGGAGCGGAAGATCCAGGAGCTGAGCAGGTACCTGAGGACTTACTGCAGCCAGGACCAGGAGGACTGGGCTCGCTTTCCTGCCCTGGGCCGAATACGCCCAGAACTCGCTCCGGCAGGATTCCACAGGTCTCACCCCTTTCCAGTGCGTGCTGGGGTTCCAGCCACCCCTGTTCCCGTGGTCGGACGAGCCCAGCGGCGTACCCTCGGTGGACGCCTGGTTCCGGAGAGTAACCGGTCTGGGAGTCGGCGCACACCCAGTTGCGCCGGGCCCTTCGCAATACCGCCGCACGCTGACGCCAGGCGCCTGAGGCTCCTCGCTTCCGCCCGGGATCTGGTATGGTTGTCGACACGGGACCTGAGGCTGAAGCTGCCGTGCCGTAAGCTGAGCCCCCGGTACATCGGGCCCTTCAGGGTTTCCAGGCAGATCGGAGACGTATCCTACCGGCTGGAGCTGCCACCCGGGTACCGCATTCATCCCACCTTCCATGTGTCCCTGCTAAAACCGTGTGTCTCGCCTTCCTCTCGTCCTCCAGGTGACCCCGCGACGTCCGTCCAGCCGGAGGTCGTGGCGCAGCCGGACGTGTATGCTGTGCGGGAAGTCTTGGATTCCAGGCGGCGCAGGGGTCACCTCGAGTACCTCGTGGATTGGGAGGGCTACGGCCCGGAGGAGCGGTCTTGGGTGGCCCGACGGGACGTGCTGGACCCAGCGTTGCTGGCGGAGTTCCACGCGGCTCACCCGCGCCGCCCGGCGCCCCGGGCTAGGGGTCGCCCTCGCCGCAGAGTCCGGGCGTCCGGTGCCGCCCCTGGGGGAGGGGGTGGTGTCAGGGAGCTACCTGTTCCTTCTCCTGTGCAGGCCGCGCCCACTCGTAGCTCATCCCCAGCATACTAAGGACACACACCTGAACCTCGTTTATTTCATTCATCACCTAACCCATATAAACCCCTCACCTACACACACACTCTGTCAGTTATTGTTTCATGGTTTTGCTGCCCGTCACACGCTTTCCGTTGGACTGTTCAGCACCGTGCTTCTTCCCCGAGCGCACCGGGATTCATACACCGACTGCCCGGTGTTTGTTCCCATGCACCGTGGACCGCGCTGCTTCTGCGCCCCACCGGATATTATACCCTTTTTTCAGCGAGTGTATCTGGATTTGCCTTGTGTTTCAAATAAACTTTCGTTTGCTTTCACTTCGGCTTTCGCCTCCAGTTTCCTCGCGTGACAATAATATTATCTTTGGACTGAATAAAAGTCATTTCTCCTGTTGCTTGCTATGATGTATAACGGCCAGACTATTACATAATTGAGATTGGAGTGAAGCATGCATACACAAATACTCCTGTGAAAAATTACAAGAGGCAATGCACAGCACAAGGTTATCTGTGTATTATCATACCAAGGCAGCTATTAGACATTTTATATATGCATTTTAGAGTCTCCTTTACCCCATTGGTAACCAACACAACATTTTTTATACATATTCAGACAAACACTCATTTAATTTAATAGGACATTTGGGATACTACAATGCCTTTCTTTTAAAATGAAAAAATAACTTCTTTACTGTGTCTGCAAAGAAAACAGATGAGTTTCTTGGGTGAATATTGCAAATACTGTCACTGCAAATATAAATTGCATCATTTGTCAGCGCTTTACATATTGCCAGGTAACACAAATGAGCAGCTGAACATCAGACAATTTGTTGATGTTAATCTATAAATTTACTTAGTGAAATAAGTGGCATGGTAGTGCAAAACGTAACATTGTCACTGTAGCTAACCCCCAGCCAGACAATGGTGAAGCGTACTGATGTTTCAAAAAGCCTTTATTTTGTGTTCAGCCATCAGCCTTTCCTTGGGAAACACAAAATCTACCTTTCCTTGATGAAAACCTTTTCTTAGTGAAACACCGTAAGAGCTTGTTCCCGTTCCAGCTGAGCTTGTTCCCGTTCCAGCTACTTTCCTTAAGAACCTTGTACGATTTCAGAGCATTTATGCGACATGACTTTCCTTTACCATGGTGTGCGTCACACGAAGAAGCCAGATAAACTTTGTGTAGTGTTTGATTGCTCAGCCAGATACAAAGAAACAAGCTTGAATGATCACCTCCTCTCTGGGCCCGACATGTTGAACAACTTAAGTGGAGTTCTCCACTTAAATCTAGCTAAGGTGAATCATGACATCTACCCTCAAGGCTCGAGATTTGTTATGAGGGACGATGGGCTCGCAAGTGTCGAAAACACTGAAGATGCTATTCAGCTTGCCAAGGAAGATATGTATGGCAAGAAAAGGTGGAGACATGTTCAATACCTTGCAGAACAGTTTTGGAGTCGATGGCGAAAGGAATACCTCACCAACATAGCTCTTAGACAGCGCTGGCATGCTCCAAGAAGGAATTTACAAGTTGGAGATATTGTAATCCTGAAAGGAGAGGATTTGCAGAGGAATGAGTGGAGATTGGGTAGAGTTTCAAAAGTCACTACTGACAAAGATGGACTTGTACGGAGAGTTAAACTCCAGCTTGGAGACCGTAAGCTTGGCAAGAAAGGGGAGCGTCTTCACGAATTGTCAGAAGTTGAGCGCCCAATCCAGAAGCTTGTTCTGTTGCTGGAGTCTAATTAAATCTGCTCCTTCCCTCTATAGTGCATAATAGTACATAGTCGTTGCTAAGTTTCCAACTTTGGCATAGGTTGTCTTTGTCCTTATACGGGTTCCGGGAGAGTAATTTTCAGTTGAAATCATTCGTGCTTAATACGTCCCATTATTCACTCATGATTGGTGGGAGTGTAACTAACTCTAAGAAAAGAGTAAATAAGTTAATCCTTTTGAGCTCCATTTTGTTTGGTCTCTTCCGCCCCATACGGTATAGTCCTTTAACTCCGCCCCATATGGTATAGTCCTTTAACTCCGCCCTACTAGTTAGTGTGAAGCACACATGGAAAAGGAAAGTCATGTCGCTAAAACGCTCTGAAATCGTACAAGGTTCTTAAGGAAAGTAAGGGATAATTAAGCACCTAGCTGTAACAGGAACAAGGTACTATGCTTGATTGTTTAATGTGTATATGCATTAATATGTGGGTTAATCTATTTAACTGTGAAGAAGTGTTTTAATGTGTTGTTATCACTGTCACATCTGTGACATCATCGTGTGACATCACAAAAGGGTTTCTTTTAAATGGCTATTCATGTTCATGTTTGTAAGAGCTGATTGTATTATTTGTTATCTATCTGTTCTGTAGCTCTTATGGTGTTTCACTTAGAAAAGGTTTTCATCAAGGAAAGGTAGATTTTGTGTTTCCCAAGGAAAGGCTGACGGCTGAACACAAAATAAAGGCTTTTTGAAACATCAGTACGCTTCACCATTGTCTGGCTGGGGGTTAGCTACATTAAGAACTTGACCTGCATCGATTCCAATAACTGTTGTCTACAAAAGGCCACGAAGGGTCTTCAAAGCGCCAGTTACAGCTTCTGCTACATCACCGTCACAAGGCATCAGCGTGGACTCATCAAGCTGCTTCCTCGCGCCTGACCTATACTTCGGACAGCAGTCTCACAGATTCGGTGCAATGGTTAAGTACAGCCACACTTACGAACATTGATGCAAGGTCGTGAGTATTAATCTACTATAGTACGACAATACGACGAGCAACGGATGAACGGCTTCTCGAACTGAACATTCAATACTCACCGGCTCAGCAACAAGAGCAACAAGATAAACTGTGATTATATTTGCGCCCATGCCTGCAGGCATCCACATGGACTTTGTCTAATTAAGGACATAGATTTTTTTTTTTTTTTTATTTTGCATTCATCCACTTAGTTAACAGTGTTTATTGAGGATTTAACATTCACATTTCCCTCATTTGGATTTATTATTGTTGATAACTTGTTTATTGTAGTATTTACACTGACATTTACAATAATTCTAGTGTCTATATGTACATGCATATGTTTCAGCTGCTTAAATTGATGTTCTGATATTTTATGTTTATACAGTTCATATTCAGAGCTTTTCCATATCTGTTAAGGGGGTCTTCTTCCGCCATTAGAGTTAAAAATTTAAAGTGATAATGTCACAGTCAGGAAATGAGATAGAGGTGGAGGAGCAGATGGCTGGTTACCAGCATGAAGATTTACAAGGTCCAAGACGCTCTGAACGCACACGCCATCCTACAGAGAAGATGCTCACGCACCAATATGAAGAGGCCAAGAGAAAAGAGAAAAGGCTGTTTGCCATGTACGAACAGTGGAAGCTCCACGCAAGGAAGGCAAGAGATCAGCTAAAGACTTATATGTCAGAGAGTCAGCTCTGGCCTCTCATTGCCGAGCTTAAGAAAAGTAAAGAAGACGTGATGAACATTTATTATGAAAATCGAAATCTCACTTCACCCTCCACCGACATAAGAAGAAGAGTTGATACGTGTGAAGCTGTGACCACAGAAATCATCAACATTGCATACAGCAGAGCTATAAATGAGGAAAGCGGGTTTGATGAGCCGCAGGAAAGACACCGCCTTCACGAACTGCTCCGCCACGACTATGCAAAGTCTGTCCATGGATCCGCAGCTTCTTGGACAAGTCACAGCCAGTCCAATCACTACTCCATAACTTCATCCATGATAGTAAAACGCGTGGGCGCAGCAGCTGAACTAGCAGTAAAGGAAGCAAATTATCAGTTGCTGCTGGAAGAAGAAGAAAAGCAAAAGGAATTTATAAGAGAGCTAGAGGAACAACAACGCAAGGCTCTAGAGGCACAAATGCGTAAGTTGGAGCGATTACAGGCAGCAAAAGAGATAAGGGCCGCTCAAGCCAAGTTGAAGATCTACGAAAGGGAGACGGATCACAAGGATGCTATTTATCTCAAGAAGGAAAGGAACATGGAAGCAAAGGATACACCTGTAACTACAGTGCCCCTCTCTCAAGTTGCAACGCCTCGTCATACAGACATTCCCTCTCTCACTCAGCTCTTTCAAGACAACACAGCCTTAAATAGGCTTCCTGTTCCTGAGCCATTTGTCTTCAATGGCGATCCCATACAATTCATTGAACGGAAGGCAGCATTCACTTCACTCATAGACCAAAGGGCAATCACGCCAGCCGAAAAACTAAATAGTCGCTTTGGCCAGCCATTCGCCATTCAGAGAGCGTTTAGAGAGAAGCTCACCAACTGGCCGAGAATTCCATCGAAGGATGCTGAAGGACTGAGACGCTTCTCAGATTTTCTGAATGCTTGTCAAGATGCCATGCCTCATGTCAAGGGTCTTGACATATTAAACGACTGGGAACAAAATCGGAAGCTCGTTCACAAATTGCCTGACTGGGCAGCTTTACGCTGGAACCGACAAGTCACGCAAAGCCTAAATGAAAATCAAGAATTCCCAAGTTTCAAAGAGTTTGCTAGATTCATGTCAGATGAAGCCGAGATTGCTTGTAATCCCATTACGTCCTTTCATGCCCTTCATTTGTCAGATTCTATCACTGAGAAGAGAAACCTCAGAGATGTGAAGAAAACCAAAGCTAGTGTGTTTACCACTCAAATAGTCACTAAAAATGAAAAACACAAGTCAGAACAGGGGAAAGTTAAGGTTTCATGTATCTTTTGTCAAGATAATAGACACCAACTACACGTATGCTACAAGTTCACTGAGATGGTATTAGTTGAGCGACGCAAATATATAAAGGAGAAAAGAAGAACAGAAGAAACTCTGTTATGGATGCCTGAAACCCGGCCACAGTGTGAGAGACTGCCGTCATTGTCTTTTCTGTGACCACTGTAAAGGAAAGCATCCTACAGCCCTGCATGATGACAACTATAAAAGAGAAAGGACTACATCAGAACCAGAAACAAATCAACGCGCTGCTGCAATGTCACTCAGTGTAGCAGGTGAAGGCTCATCAAACACATCTATGGTGATACCAGTCTGGGTTTCATCTAAAAATGATCCAATCACTGAGAAACTCGTCTATGCACTGCTCGACACTCAAAGCGATACTACGTTCATTGACCAAGAAGTGAGTGATGGTCTTAATGCTGACAAGTATCCAGTGAAACTGAAGTTGACGACTATGAGCGGCAGAGATACGGTGATCACAAGCGAAGGTGTCTCTGGGCTTCGTGTTAGAGGATATAGTTCTGCAGTTCAAGTCGATCTTCCGGTCACCTATACAAAGGACTGCATACCTGTCAACCGCTCTCACATTCCCACTTGTGAGACGGCTAAAAAATGGAGTCATCTGGCAGAAATAGTGGATGAAATACAACCACTGAAGGACTGTGTAGTAGGTCTTTTGATCGGCTACAACTGCTCAAGAGCTATGGCACCAAGAAAGGTCCTTTTAGGAGACGACTGGGAACCCTATGCTGTAAGGACTGATTTAGGATGGAGTATTGTAGGGCGCTCACTACAAACCCAGAATGCGTTGAGCACACATCATCTGTGTCACAGAATTACAGTTAAAGAGCTACCTACGTTAACTCCTACTGACGTCATTCGCGTTCTAGAGTCTGACTTCAAAGATGGCAATGACGAGAGCAAAATTGTGTCACAAGACGACATCACATTTCTTAACATACTGGAGAAAGGAATAAGGAAAAATGTGTCTGGACATTATGAAATGCCTCTGCCCTATAAAACCAGACCCAGCCTGCCTGACAACAAAGGCTCAGCTATTACGCACCTCCTTCACCTTAAAAGAAAATTACAATGGGATGAAAGGTATAAGGAACATTGTATTGTATTGTTATAGTTGTAAAACTGATTGTATTATTTGTTATTTATCTGTTCTGTAGCTCTTACGGTGTTTCACTAAGAAAAGGTTTCTCATCAAGGAAAGGTAGATTTTGTGTTTCCCAAGGAAAGGCTGACGGCTGAACACAAAATAAAGGCTTTTTGAAACATCAGCACGCTTCACCATTGTCTGGCTGGGGGTTAGCTACAGTCACCTCACAGTCTCAGGTTTAATTGCGAGCCTGGTTTAGAGTCTGTGACCAGTGCTTCTCTGGGTTTTTCTGTTTTCTCCCAAAAATTCACAACTTCCTATGTTGAACTGATGAATAAGTGAAATAAATGCAGTTATGACCTGCGTTCACATATGTGACCCACATTCAAATGTTCTGCAATGCACTGTACAGTATTCCCACTTATACTCTTCTACTGCTAAACTCATCCTGCCATTTCTCAGAGTTAAAGAAGGCATGCATCAACAATCTTCTCTGTTCTATCACCTATGTGGTACAAGGAACTTCCCCCTAGGAAACTATAAAGATCTACCTTTTACAGAACTACCTAAATTAGCACAAAAACTTTCAATGATAATCTTACTATATTACCTTTCCAACAGAGGGTTTGGACTGACTGTACTCTTAAACCATTACCTAATGAACAAGTATCATTATACTGTATTTGTATATCGTTTTCTCAGTTGCTTTAGTGTTTCTCAGATCAAAAATTAAATTACTTGTTCAATCTTCACATTATTTAGTCACTTGTGCACATCATAAAAGCATTTCTTGTTGCTTTGTTCAAATTGTGAATGCTTTTGGTACATTTATTTTATTGATTGTGTACAACGGTCTGCTGTTTCCTACATTATCAGGTGATTATGTCGTTTGATCAAAATATATTATACTAATTTCACCTGAATAGTTTAAACCCCCAAAACATCTCTGCATCTGTTTATTGTATGTCATTGGATGCAAAATGGTTAAACCTGTTGTCAGAATCTGTCACGTAAAATTTCTATTAAACCTTTTCTTTGGTAAATGTTTCTTGAATTAATTAATTGGGCAGATGAGTCTTGAATGTCACTAATGAAGGCGAGTGAAAAGCATCAGATCAACCAATAATCAAGTTGTTCTCTAAAATAGGTCAAAGGTGAATCTGGTGAACCTTCAACTGGCGAGCTTATACAGACAGAGCAAAACACAGAATTACAATTTCTGAAAATGGATGAACAACCAAGAAATGAATGAACACTAGTACAGTACAGTACAGAAAAATTTTAATCCTGTCTGGTCTCATGCAATCAATATGAATCAAATATTTAATCAAATGAATAAATTTGTGCTGCTGAATTCATATACATATTATGTATTGTATACCATACAGAAAAATTCAGCCTTGTGCATTTTCAATTATTGTAATCCAAACCGTGGTTTACATCAGGAAATGCTGAAACTGTGCACCGTCGTACTGACAACATGACTAAACATTTTGACGATCTTGTTTGTAAACAATGACAAATGGACTTCTTATTCTGATATCAATGAAATAAATGCTCCAAAGCAAATGAGACAAAACTGTAATCAATAAATAATTACAAAATATAATTATTATTTTGTGTTCAATAAGACATCATATTTATATATTAATAAAGATATAAGCTTAAGACATTAAATTATTTATTTCAGGATATATGTGTTAATTTATTATAATAATAATAATAATAATAATAATAATTCACCTTTCAACTGTCAACTGCGTCTTTTATACGCGCCATGCCCTGACCGCCTGTAGGGACGTATTACGTCATTAAACAGCGACGGCACTCGTGGTTAACTCGGTTAAATCCTAACTGTCTCCTTCCTCCCTATATAAGTGCACTTCATAGGTTACGACGTGATGGCACTTTTGGGCAGAATGAAGGGCACTAGGTGTGGATTTGGATTTTTTTCTACCGATTCATGTGAATACTGTTTGGTGGATGAGTGGATGGTGAGCGGTGAATAAATATGGCTGTTTACCGGTGAGAACTCGCCTCGTATTAGAGATCAAGTGCAATTGAGTGTTAGCTTGTTCTGAAATGTCACGTTAAATCTTCCTTAGCTAGCCGATTTAGTGTGAACGACCTGTCAGAATGCACAGCGTGAAGTCCACGTGCTTTGGCTTGCTCGCTTCCAGGCAGCTGTTCAGCCAAAATACTTTCATTTCCGGTTTTGGCCGTGGTGCGGTTTGTGTGCAGGATTTATTCTGTAGTATTGGTGGATGCAGGACATCGTCGGCGACGTCTGAGCCGGTGATAATCCGCGTCCCGAGGCGCCTGCAGAACCGCTTGGACAGCGTGAAGCAGGTGAAACGCAAAACCCTTGCTCAGGTGGCCACTGTAAAAGCTGGTAGGCTTCTGATAAAGAGCAAAAACCCCACGCTGAATCAGTCTGTCAGTTACACCCTGGGCAAGTTTGAAGAGCCAGTTCTCACGTCAAAGGGATGGAATAATAACAAATCATTCGGGGACTACTTTATCATCAACAGCACCCAGAGTGCTCCTCCGTTCCTCCCTGAGTTGAAAGAGGAGAATAAACAGGATGGAAGTGAACACAGAAGAACCTTCAGTCATCTCCGTCTTTCCCCACAGCTGGTTGAGATACTGCAGATTCACAATATCGTTCATCCTACGATTGTGCAGTTGCAGACCATACCCAAACTGCTCCGGGGTCACAACATCCTGTGTGCTGCTGAGACAGGCAGCGGGAAAACGCTCGCCTATCTTCTGCCCATTATCCAAAAATTGCATGCGGAGATGCCTCAGATGGAGTACGGGTCAGAACAAAAGACACAAGCGGTGGTTCTCGTGCCTTCGAGAGAGCTAGCTGAGCAGGTGACCTCAGTGGCCAGGACTATGAGCCAACCATTCGGGTTCAAGGTTAAAGTCGTAGGTGGAGGAAGAGGAGTCGGGAGCATCAAAGCAGCTTTTAGCTATGGTCAGCCTCACGTTCTGGTTGCTACACCTGGCGCTTTGCTCAAGGCGCTCTGGAGACGCTTTTTGGATTTGAGTGCACTGCGGTTTATGGTAATAGACGAGGCGGATACAATGTTTGACCCCAGCTTTGTAGACATGCTCGAGAAGATCCTTCGGCAAACCCAGATCGCTGCAAACCCCTCAGAGATAACTGGACATCCTCGAAAAGCACAGCTGGTGGTTGTGGGTGCTACTTTCCCTGGAGGGGTTGGCGAGCTACTGGGTAAAATGACTGACCTGGGGAACCTGCTGACGGTTAAGAGCCGGATGTTACATTATTTAATGCCACATGTCAAGCAGACCTTCATAAAAGTAAGAGGCACTGAGAAGGTTCTGGAGCTTCATCAAGCCTTGAAGGAGGCGGAGCCTGAACGGAAAGGTGTTTTGGTGTTCTGCAATTCGGCTGCCACTGTTAACTGGCTTGGTTACACACTGGAAGAGATGGGCTTTCGTCATGTACGTCTTCAGGGAGAAATGCCTGCCTCGATGAGGGAAGGAATCTTTCAGAGCTTCCAGAAAGGCCATGTAGATGTTTTGGTTTGTACCGATATCGCTTCCAGAGGACTCGACACGCATAGAGTGGGGTTGGTCATTAATTATGACTTCCCAGAGTCCCATACAGACTACATCCACCGAGCAGGCCGTGTAGGCAGGGCAGGTTCCCCAGGTGGTGGACATGTTCTGAGTTTCATCACTCATCCCTGGGATGTGGAGTTGGTGCAGAGCATCGAGACAGCAGCCAGGAGACGAATGTGTTTACCAGGAATGGAGACAGAGATTCGGAATCCAGTCAAAACATTACCCCAGGAAAGCAAATGATCTCAAAATAACTAATTTCTACTGCATTTGATAGGTAAAATGTGTAATATATTGGAGTGCAGATGCACCACTATAATTCTGCTGGGTTATGAGAATAATATACCTCTTGTAAAGTGAATGCATAAAAATGTATTTCAAGATGTTGAAAAAAAAGGCACTGATCTGTTTTGTAACAGGCAGATGGAAAAGATCTTTCTAATGCAGTCTCCAAATCACAGTATACTACTCTCATTTATGCTCATTTATTTCAAATGTTAATCGTACATAATGAAACATCTCAAATGCAGCAAATGTTTTGTGGCTAGAAATGTAATTCTTCTGCCTGTAATGTAAAGGGTGTACAAACGTTTGCACATAATTATATTTAGCAAATGTGCTTTGTAATATTTAGATGAATAAGAATTACAGATTTTTTTAAATTTTTTATTTAATTTTTTTACACAAGTTGAATAAAAAAAGTGAAATGATTGTGATAGAACAGTGTGGTGTTGCTCATTTACATCTGAAGACATTGAGGTTATTTATAGTGTTACAAGGTTACAGCAGGTTACAAGGACCATTTTCCTACCTTGTATTGATTTTTCCATGAAGTTGTAGAAATTCTTCTCAGCAAAGCAATTTTGGTTGCTTGGAATTTTAAAATATGAATTTGTATTAGTCATCATTTGCTGCATTATTTTTTCTTTTCTTTTTTTTTTTGGATAAAAGGCTTTGATACATGACTAATGCTGACAAATGTACAGCAGGGCATCTCTGAAATAGTGAAGCTCTCATTTCAAGAATGCAAGAAAATATTTGGGCAACACAGAACCTTTTACACAAACAAGATTTCCTCTATTGCCAAGTTGCCACTCTTGGGCCCTTGAGCAAGGCCCTTAACCCTCTGTGCTCCAGCACTTTTGACTCTGACCCTAATTTCCTAAAATCTCTAAGGTATGCGAAGGAAGAATATTACTGTGTTGTAATGTACATGTGATCAGCAGAGAGCCGTTATTATTATTTTATAAAATTCTGCTTTATTAATTCTAGGACAATTTGTATTAAGTGATGATTTCCCACCTTTGAGGCTGCAGTGAACCTGCATATGAATATTTATAATTTTCTCCCACTTTTTTCAATTAGGTTTAAATAAAACCTTTTATTAAAAATATATAAATGTAGAAAATCTGGATTTCTGGATTCCAGCCCAGTAGCGTGTCCAGCTTTTATTCACGTTAATTCTTAATGTTTTTAGAGAGCAGAGTGTGACGTTTACTGCGACTCTACTATATAAGCAGTTCTGTTTGAAATAATGAATGTAGTGACGAAAGAGGGATGAAGGATGAGTGCACAGTCTGCCACCCACTGTTTATTATCACAGAATAACAGCAGGGTTGCCATGGAATAGGCCTATATTTAAAGTGACGGTGCATGACGATGGAGCTTTTTGGAAACCTCACTCACAAGCAAAATAAACAGACATAAACTCTGATGTACTTCGTTCCAAGCCAGTATCGTGCTCAGTCATGGCTTCTAAACAAATCTTATTTGCCTTCAGCTGTGGAGTAACGATGAAGTTAAGCAGCCATTGTGCTTACATTTTACTAATTATTAAACTGCCATTTAATCATTCCACATTTTTAGGGACGCAAAGAGTTCTCTGCTTGCTGTCAGGTTTCTGTCTCGTTGCTTCCAGGTCTGTTTCGTATCCGTTCCACATCAAAGCAGGAAATACCCAGACGGAGGCTGAGGTGCAGGCTAAAAAAAGCCTTTTGGTGAAGGGATCTGCTTTATTTAAGCCCACTAGTCTTCTTGCCTTTTACAAGTTTGTCTCATTCTTTGAATGCTTAAATATCATATACTGTGTATATATATATATAATTATTATAAAATTATTAATTATAGTCAATATAGTGTGATTAAATTAAATGTAAAAAGTTCATCAGTTAGGTCAGAAATAAGGACATTTGTAACAATGAAATAGCACTTGTGGTTCAGTGACTACATACTTCTGTGTATGATATGATCGTATACATATTACACAGATTTTCCATGCTTTAATGCCATGTATTCTGGCAAAGACAAATTATACACGAAAATACTCTTTATACATTAGCTACGTAATTACCTTGTAGTGTTCATATACGTAAATTAGTTGAAAAAAATAAATAAATGCAAGTTCTGTGTTGGATCACATGGCAACTAGAGACATAAGAAGATGACAGATATAAGCATCTCTGTTTTGTTTTTTAATTGACAGTTTTTCTCAGTTGCTTTTGGAGCATTTCTCAAATTATTCTTAATATTTGCAAATCAGGAAGTGCATTCTTAAAACTATTTGTACAAACAGCACAACACATTTGTTTTCTTGCAAAAGCCTGTACTTTTCTCAAAATTCTTTTTTCATCTCTCAAAAGTAAGTATTTGTGTCAATGAACATGTCATTCCCATCAGAATGAAAAGTCCCTTTGTCATTGTTCACAAATAAAATCATCAAAATGTTTAGTCATGTTGTTAGTATGATGGCGCACAGTTTTAGTATCTCTTGATATAAACTACGGTTTGAATTACACAGATTAAAATTGCACAAAATTAAAATTTCTTCTGTATGTCATCTATACATTTTAGCAGCACAAATTTATTTATTTAATTTATATTGATTGCAAAAGACCAGACAGGATTCCCAATTTTACTGTACTGTAATAGCGTCTGTTTGTTTCTTGGTTGTTCATCCATTGTCAGAATTGTAAATTTGTGTTTTGCTCTGTCACCAAATGAAGGTTCACAAGATTCAACTTTGACCTATTTTAGAGAACTAGTTAATTATTGGTTAATTTGATGCTGTTTGCTTGCCTTCATTAGTGACATTCAAGATTCATCTGCACCATTCATCAATTCAATTACATTTACAAAAAAAAAAGGTTTAATAGAGATTTTAGATGACAGATTCAATGAACTGATGCTGAGATGTTTTGGGGGTTAAGACTATTATGGTGAAATTAGTATAAAATATTTTGATCGATATGACAAACAACTGATAATGTAGGAAACAGCAGACAAATTGTACACAATCGATTAAATGAATGTACCAGAACATTCACAATTTGATCAAAGCAACAGCAGTCAGATTTTGTACATTTTCAATCATTGTAATCCAAACCATAGTTTATATCAAGTAAATCCTAAAACTGTGCGCCATCATATTGACAACATTATTAAACATTCAGATGATTTTGTTTGTGAACAATAACAAAAGAAAACTTTCAGTCTGATGGGAATGACATGTTCATTGACACAAATACTTACTTTTAAGAAATGAACTATGGATTTTGAGAAAAGTACAGGCTTTTGCAAGAAATCCAATGTTTTGTGCTGTTTGTACAAATTGTTTTGAGAATGCACTTCCTGGTTTGCAAATATTAAGTATGATTTGAGTAACGCTTCTAAGCAAATGAGAAAAACTGTAAATCAACCCAAGAACTATTCTTTCTATAAAAATAGTTAAAATCTCGTGAACCTACAGTTGGTGAGCGTATAAAGACAAAACACAGAATTACAATTTCTGCAAATTGTGGGAGAGTGGGAGTGGGAGAGAGGGGAGTGGTAGCTCAGTGGTAAGGGTGCTGGGTTGCTTATCGGAAGGTCAAGGGTTCAAGCTGCCACTCTAGGCCCCTGGAGCTCTATATCGTGGCAAACTCTGTGCTCTGACCCCAGCTTCCAAAAAAGCTGGGCTATGTGAAGAAAAGAATTTTACTGTGCTGTAATTGTGCATTTTCAACCTTTGTAATTCAAACCGTAGTTTACATCGGAAATGCTGAAACTGTGCTCTGTCATACTGACAACATGACTAAACATTTTTAATATCTTGTTTATGAACAATAATAAAAGGATTTGTTATTCTGATGGCAGAATGTTCATTGACATTAATACTTACTATTAAAAGATGAACTAACAATTTTGAGAAAAATACATCCTTTTGCAATCCATTACGTGGTGCTGTGTATACAAATTGTTTTGAGAAATGTATTTACTGAGTGATTCATGAAATGCTCCAAAGCAAATGAGAAAAACTATAAAACTATTTTTTCCCCCAAGAGATGTTCATTTATAAACCCAAAAATTTTATTGTATTTGTATTAGTGTGTGGACATTACCTTAGGTGTGAGAAACATTAAAGAAATTGTGTTTCTGTCTATTAATTTTTTGTTGATGATGGCAGACTGAACATTACACAACACAATGTTAACAAGTCAGTTAGCAAATTATAGCACACAAACATTGTAGAGTAGCATATTCAAATTAAGTTTCACTGTGAAAAAAATATTAACACTGCAGTCACTATTCACTGAGCCACACCAACATGAAAGTTTCTTTTTCAGTTATGTAATTAAAGTGTCACTGCTCTGGACATGTAAGCCCCTCTTGAAAATGTCTATGCTTTCAGATATCAAGGCTTCTTAGGAATAGGTAACTGTGGAATGTTTTTAGTGGATATATTTACAGCCTGCGGATGTGCAAGTCGTAGACGCACTGCTGTATTTTCAGCTTGAATAGCATTAAGGGATTGAACGTCAATTGAATGATGAATTGAAGACCATTTTTAGGTGAAACAGCAGCTCAGTTTTAACTTCACAGAGCTCTTCAGTCCTTTCTCTCACACATTGGTGGTGGAGTGTGTGGTGGAGAAATTCTCCATTCTGAGCCGTGCTATTTTCTTCACCGGCGGGGGCGAGTAGAAGAGATGGCAGGTGAAGACCTGCCGACAAGCCTTCCGGAAGTTCTCAGAGAGGAAGGCGTAGAGAATAGGGTTGACACAGGAGTTTCCGTAGGCCAAGCAGTGTGACATGATGCGGAATGCAAAGGAGGCATCGTTCAGGGGAAACTCTCCAAACTCCACCCACATGGCAATAATATGGTGTGGCATCCAGCAGAAGAGGAATGCTGCGACAACCAGCAGCACTGTCTGGGCTGTCTGAGAGAGAGAGAGAGCAAATGAACCCACTGTAACACAATATATTCACATAGTATAACCTACATAGTGGCATGTCTGGGTTTTACATATAGCGTAGCATTATGTAGAAGACAAAGCTCTATTTATGAAACCTCCAATTTTTACTTGCAACCTTACGTATAACCCTTTCTGAAAGGTTATAGAGTTCTATGCAGGGTTCCCTCTGAGAAATAAACCATAGAACCCCTTAATGGTGTTAGATGAATGCATACACGCAATCACATTACTGTACTGGACTGTGTTAGATCTTAAAATGGCCATTTTTAAGGAATTTTTGAATGATTAATGGTTTAAGTGAAGAATTTTGCTTTACCTCTGATGTAGCCTTTCAAATTATATGACCTACTCTATGAAGTGTTTTCACAGAGAAATAAACCAGTGAAAACACATTGCACACATTCAAACAACACTTCCTATAGCTGGCTACCAGGCGCAATCCTGGGAATAAAACATGGTAAAAGAAGTAACCAAAAACCCAATGCTGACGCTGGTTGGCTCCAGAGATCATGTGTGTACATGGAAAAAATTATACAAAAGGTCCAGCATTATTACAACATCTGGGCTTTATAGCAGATTGGCCAGAGCGAATACTTTGCTTGGTAAAAGATACATGAAAGACCTCACAGAATTTACAAAAAGAATTCCAAGAATATGCTAATATGTGTCTTGAAAAAAAAATTGAAAGAACAAAAAGGAAAAGAAATGAATGCTTTCTGTATGCACTGTATAACCTCTGGGTGTTTTACAAGGTTTAATGAAATACAAAACACTAATGCATTCCTATGGGAAAAGCCAATGCCAAAACTGTACCCTCACCACAGATGGATAAAGCTAAATCCCAAAAAGCTATTAATAGCAAGATATGTGCCTTACAATGACAAATGACTCACTGGAAACTAACACAGAATTGGCTTAATTAGTGAAATAAATCAGCACTGGAGATGACTAACAATTTGTTCAACAGTGTTTTTTTGTCTTCTGTGTTTATTATTCAAGGAAAATGAACCTTTAGTAGATTGGCAGCTGTTGGCAGTGTTTGCGAGCACTTTGTCACTTGAGCACGTATACCCAAGCTCGTTCTTATGCAAATATAAATGTGACCATATTATAAACAGGACTCAGGAGAAAAAAAGACAGAGAGGAAAACAGTAAGAGAGACAGAGAGCGAGAGAGAGAGATGACATTATAGGTAAGATAAGCTTGGAAAATGTGCCTTTTAACCTTTTAATATTTTATAAAGATTTTTTTTTTAATGTTTAGAAAACAATTAACACTGCCATTAGAGCACTAGATTTGGGCGAGACGAGTCTTAGACAGTAAAAAGTTTGACACAATTGGAACTTTGGCACTTGATTTTTTTGACTTTCCATCTTTAAAGAAAATAAACGTTCACAAGTTTTTGATGTCTCTGAGAGCTGCTTTTTACATATTGGATGAAAATAAAAACCTAAAATGTTCAGATCCATCTGAAAATAAATTTTGATACAATATAAAAACAAACAACTTAAAAACAATTGTTTAAGGCAAAAAGCAAAAGAGTAAAAAAGCGGGCAAGAAGAACACGAAAGCAAAGCAATATAAGCATGAAAAGGATCCAACCACTGATCCCACGCAATCTGTTTAATTCTGCGTTTGTCAAAAAAGATCAGCTTATAAACCAGTGTCTGTACACATATATCTGCATTTTGTGAAGAAAAGCATTACTTTCAGCTCTAGTAGCAATTTGGCATTCCCACAATGTTTTTAGTTCTATGAAGTAATGTTTTTCATCCCAATACTGGTGACACTGACAAATGAACAGCCTAAATGCATGGTGCAATGACTTCCCTGATATGTTGTATCTCCGATCTGAAAGGTAATGATGAATTTACTCTGTGATAGGACTGTATTTATTTATGTTCTCTAGATGTTTATCACAAGTTAGTTTTGTATGATATGCAAAAAATCATCTTGGAAATGAATGACCATTTTTAATGGAAAAAATACAATGATAAAACACCTGACACTAACCATAAATCAGGCTTGTAGCTTTTGGTTTAAATATACAAATATTGTAAGCATTATGTAGAGAGAAAAAAAATAGTGTCTCTAAAAATTAGGACAATAAATCTTTATAAAATGTTGTAGGCAAGTATAAGTTTATTGTAGTTAAGTTTATAATTTTGTTTCAGTAACATAACCAATGTTAAAGTCAATGAGATTATGGATTAAAAAGATCACACAGAAATAAAAGCACACAAGAGAGTGTGGATGTCCCCTGTATTCTCAAAATTTAGAGATTATGTAAAATAAGTACTGAATTGCATCTCAAATATATTGTGAATAATCAACATTAGATTCACATCAGCTGGTTATAAACTGTAATAAATCTATCCCAGTTGTAGCAGGACATGCTACAACTTAACACTTGACATTAAGAAAAATATATGGTTATTTACTGTTTAGATCAGGTAAAAAAGTTTATTCACGTCAATGTCTACGTGTACTAACAGTGATGTGATAATTTTGACCATCTACACTTTAGATCTTTATATATTTCTACCAGGCATAAGATTATGACATTATAACATTATGAGCGGTGAAGTGAATAACACTGATTACTATTTCCTCAAAAATGATGTGTTATAAGCAGAAAAAATGGACAAGCATAAGGATTTGTCCGAGTTTGACAAGAGCCAAATTGTGATGGCTAGTTCTTGTGGGTTGTTCCCGGTCTGCAGTGGTCAGTATCTATCAAAAGTGGCCCAAGGAAGGAACAGTGGTAAACCGGTGACAGAGTCATGGGCAGCAAAGACTGGCCAGTGTGTTCTAATCCAACAGACGAGCTAAATGTTGCTCAAATTGCTGAAGAAGTTATTGCTGTTAATGCATTAATGGGTAAGGACTGTTTAGTCAGCGAAAGGGGGACCAACACAATATTAGGCAGGTGGTCATAATGTTATGCCTGATCTGTGGCGATAAAGTTATGAATGGCCATATATATAGTCGCAAATTGTGTTCCCGAATTTCATAAATTAGATAGATAAAATGTCTTATTAATTATGAATTAAAATCATAACAAGCATAAAACAGTACTTTGAGAGCATATTGTATTCTCTAATAACAAATGGACAGCATAAGCAAAGTCAATAAGTTCAGTAACCATACCTGTATATTTTGTTGGTTAGATCAAAAGTGTGATAATAAAATGTGAAAAAAAGACCCTAAAGAATTAAACACACTAGTGTATGCTGTTACATGAAATACTCTATAAAGAAATGGTGGTGTTATTAATTAAAGAATTACACGTCATACATGCTTTATTACATCTCATTTTAAATCTTCACCTCTAACTGTTAAAAAAGCTCTGACGCTAGAGACTCCTTAAATAAAATAATCACCTGTTCATCATCAAATTTAAAAAAGATCTAATATAACTAACATACATTTATAAAGTGGAGGGCTAATTAAACTCCCTTATACAGATGCAATACATTTTACTTTGTGATGCTGATTATTAATATTAATATTTTGATAAATAGACATCAATAAATGGAAAATACTGTATCTACAATTATCTACAACAAACAAGAACCAACAAGTATATGTGAAATAAAGTAAGAGTCAGTTTATTATGCTTAGATGGCATACATTTACACATGAACATCATGTGACTAGTAAATAAAATTACTAAATTGTATAATGGGATAATTAACAAATATTTGTTTGCCATTGTAGTGATATTTATTAAATATAAATTATTGATATAATGAATAGCAAATAGACCTAGTTACATGAAGCTCACATAATCACATTTTTCTGTAAGTACTGCAAGCCCTCGCAGGATACTTTGGATAAAAAGTAAAACTTGCATCTGACATTTACCAATCATGATTCTCTGTGGCATGTAAAATTCGTGTGTGTGTGTGTGTGTGTGTGTGTGTGTGTGTGTGTGTGTGTGTGTGTGTGTGTGTGTGTGTAGGTGGGGGGGGGGTGTTTGTTGTTTGCATGGGGAATAAAACACAAATTTTTTGCATGACCTATGATTAAAGAAGGAACATATTGTATTTTAATGCAAAACATGACATTTTAGGGGCATATACTGTATGCACTCCTAGGGATGTCTATATTCAGATATTAATCTGCACATAACAGAAGTGTGCATGCTAGTACCTTTGCTGATACCCCAAACTTAATAAGTAAAGTTATAATATATATTCTGAATATAAATGAGACTCTGCTCTGGGCAATTCACATTTATTAGTCATTTTGATACTGTTTGCTGAGTAATGATGGTCTCACAGAAATTAAAAATAAATAATCTCTAAACTTATTTAAATTTGTGTTTTATTTTAAATAATTTTATTACACACCTTTAAATGATTTCATTACACCATTTCCAATTCTTTTGTATTAAATATTTATTTATCTACCGTATATTTCATTTAAAGTATATTTCAGAACAGAATTTGAGCTAATCTGTGTAAAAAAAAAGAGAAAGTTTATTGTAATTATTATAATAATAACATTTGTACTGTATGTTTGTACTGTATGTTGGTTTGTGTAACTGTAACAAAGTTTAACCCTTAGCTTTATTTAGCAGGTTTGACTTAAAAAAGACAATTATTTTACAATTAAATGTTAATATTAGTCCAAAAAGCTTCTACATTGTCATATGCTGGAATGAAACAATTTTAAGCCAAACAGTGTAAAATATTTTAATAAATAGCAGTACAAGCGAAGAGTTGGGCATGCCAGGTTTAACCATGTGAGATAACTGTCATTGATGGGTGCATGAATTTACAGTCTTGGCTAGGAAGAAATGCCATTCGTAGTATTGGTAAATCTAAAATAATCACTTTTAAAATGCTGGTTATCAGTAAAGTGATGTGGATGCTAAACAAATCAAACCTTGCACTGATTTTTTGTCAGCTTTAAAAGTCTGATGCTTAATCTTATACTAGCACATTTATATTCACCAATTTGAAAAAAATAAAAAGCTGCTGCTTTTTTTCTAGATTATTGCATACTAAAAACACCTCCAGTTGTTTTGCCTGAATTATAAGTTATTGGCTGTAATGCATTTGTTGATGTAATTGCCTACATTTTCTTCTAGCTACCACCAGTATCATTTCTAAAAGATGTGCTCTCTTCAACATGCTTTTCTTTTACATTTGACCATATTTCTATATTCTCACTATGGTTCTTTACAATTAACAAAGGCAGCACCAGTGTAACCTTCACCTTGATTTGTATAAAACTGCAGATGCAATTTGAAACACAAGAGACTCTATGTGAATGAATATGCAATAAACTCAATATAGTCATGTTAAATTCATTGTTGTTATGTAACCTTCTTTAAGGTCACAGCAAGTTTCATTTTGGTCAGCTAGTTTTAGCCAAAGTTGTACAAGGACTGTATAATGTAAGTCAAAGAAATACCTTGAGCTAACATCATAATTTCTGTCAGTGAACTGTTTCTGTTGTAGACATGACACTACAAAGTAATTCTAGATGGTTTTAGGGGCTGTGCAGCTTACCAGACAACTACATGGATTCTTTGTTAATGAGACACCTTAACCTTGTGAATGTCAAGCCAATTCTCAGTTCTTGTCACAGAATACATAAAGAAGATGTGAAAATTTATGCTGGAGCTGTTAGTTCTCATTCTCCATACTGGAGCCCCCCTGGAGACATGACTTACTGTACATTGTAGCTTATAAAGAATCTGTACCAATGTTCAGTCATCACATCAGCAAAACTCAAGAGCTCTTGGGCATTATCAGGGTGTTAGATATTTGTCTATAGGGCAAGCACTCTTAGTATTCCACTGAATGCTACTTTCATCACTAGGCTGATGACAGCAAATGTAGACACTCAAATGAGAGCCTTTCCTGACAGGAGCACAAATGACTGTCCTTTTGAGAGTGCAGAACAAAAGCACGAGCATGGCCTGGTCATTTCTAAATGACTACTGAGATTGACAGGACACCTTGTGTGAAAAGTATCATTATCTGATAACCAAGGTTATGTCTCAGCTCTTTTTTTACTCATGCCAGGGCAAGGTAATTTATCCATGTCAGTCAGTTGACAAAATAATTCACTAGCCCTGAAATATTTAGTTTTTGGTAAAACCACAAACATTGAAATTATATTCTATATCACAGTGCAGTTGTGTTTCCAAAACAAAGGGTAGTTATATATATATATATATATATATATATATATATATATATATATATATATATATATATATATATATATATACCATCACCTCTGATGGTAGTACTAGCTGTAACATAGGTGCACAAGGATTTGTATATGGTAAAGGCTCCACATTAATCCAAATGTAAGAATGTATTGTAATATAGTATCTTGACTAAAAAATGTGTTGTTGACTTGAAAGTTATATAGTATATAACTATATTATATCGTATATTATATAGGTTTTCAGTAAATCTGTCTCTGTTACATTATAGCTACTTTAAAGTAAGTAATTTGTTTTGCAGAGCATTAAATGCAACTATAACTGCATTTAAAAGTGGTAAATGTTTATTAATATTAAATAAATGTTGTAATCATATGTAAATTGATGTGTTATAAGAGTAAAAATGTACTTTTATAAGAAAATAGCATCATATTTGCTAATGGACTATTTTACTATAGCAGCATGGCCTATGGCTTATGAGTGCATTCCTTACACAGTATGAAAAAACGTAAAAAAGTATATATTTAGCAAATAATAGTATATAAAATATGGGTTTGCATAAATCAAAATTTACCAACAACGAGTAACTGTTATAAAACCCTAATTCTCAACCACCACCACGGGCTTCCTATATGGCCGACCCAGACTCTGACTCAAACTTACTTGTAAGTTTGTTTTACATAACATTAGTATATTCTGATATTTATATTTACTGTATAATACACTGTATCATACTGTATGAAATCAGATCATATATCTGATCATATACCATGCTTGGTCTGAATACTCAAGTCTGATTGGCTGAAGGGTGTGTCTTCAACCATTTAACACACAAGAATTTATTATATTTATTTCCTTTTATTTTTTTTTATCTCTGTTCTAAATCTGAACATGCTTTTTTTTTTAAATCTGTAACCACAGCAACATAAACAGTTGATATGGAACAGATGCAGATAATTCACACACAATCTCTCTCTCTCTCTCTCTTTCTTTCTGTATCTAATAATTATTTATTAAACGTCATTCAAATTACTGTAATCATATCACACTACTGTATTTCTGTGTATGATTTACACCAGGCAGAATTCAAGATCTAATGACCCCTATAACAAATTAAAAATTAACCATTATTTTTGGATCAATGACAGCTTTATTTAGTCTATTCTGACAAATGAACATGGTATAAGCATGTAATGCATTTATATCATTTAATGCACCCCTAGCTGTATATTACCTTTTACATATCATATAATATTTCGAACTTTCAAAAACATAATTTTCAGGAGAAAAAACCCTGAAGACAGTTACGGGCATTTGTGAAATTTTATGGAAATTCCACATTGAAATTTTACACTTTGGTTGCCCTTAATGGCTGTCCTACTGTGAATGCCTTTCATATGTTAATGTAGAGAATGTGAGGTGGGCATGCTTTGTTTTGAGACCACAGGACAAAAATGGCAAAAAGGTCGCTCTATTCTGTAGGCAAAGCAGATAACGCTGTGTAATACAAGAGTAGGCTTTAGTCATCTTATTATACCATAAATCACATAAGGGTTAAGTTCTAATGAAATCACTATATTATGCCACATGGTATAATCTCATAGTATATACATTTTAATTAACATTTTAGTGAGTTTAGTGCTTGGTCAAAACTCCACCTATATTACACTTTTATCACAGAGCAACTTTTATTAATTTCATTAGGAATCATTCGTGGTCATTCAGAAACTTAAAGCAAAATTATTTTTATGTTATTTCATGTTAATCTGAATTGGCAAAATATATGAAGACACTTTGTGAAGTCTTACGTTTTCACAGGCATTAAACATGCATGGTGGGTCACAGCGCCAGTAATTACTGTCAGCCTTTCCAAATAAGAATGCATGGGTATTACAATAATCTTCACTTAATCAGAGGTGTCTGGGCCAGTTTTAGGCCATCTGCCCACTAAGTGCACTGACTCCCCTCCTACTCTGGGTCGATATTCAAGACCTTTTTGAAGCATCTCTATTTTCTACTCCTTTACACCTACTCATGCTCCTAGTATGCTGGGCTTTAAAGAGGAAAACTTCTGTATTTGCACACAGGTGATGGCAAAAAAACCCTCTTTGATCATACATACTAAAAGCCTCATGGTATAATAAATGACTACAATGTTCTATAATGCTTTTTATTAGGGTTCATGAATAGAACGCAACACCAAAAATGATTGTTATTTTTACACACAAAAAAGTGTAAAATCCTAGCAGTGTTAAACAGCAGTGTATCAATTTACTAATGTATTTATCTGCATCATATTACTCACAATTAACACATGTTTAATACATTTGTTTGGCTTTCATTGATAAAGGAAGCACAAAAAAAGCATAAGAAAAATGCACTGAATGGCTGCAGCTGATTTCTGTTCAGCCTAGAGTGTAGCTTTTCGGGGAACAGTCATGACTTGAAAAACTGACTACATTTGCTCATAATTTAGGCTGATATTTACTGTTGTATTGTATCTTCAACAGAAATTAAGAAGTCTTATATAAAATACAGCTGTACTTCATGCTCCCAGTGGAATTTATAAATTCTATCATTCCCAAAAATGCTTTTGGAGGAAAAGGTAGATAGACCAAACACACTGTTTGCACAAAATTCTAATTCACATCGATGGGACCTCATGATATTAAGATTTACTTAGCCTAATTTTTTTAATACTTGAAGCATTTATAGCCTTCTAATATGACAACTTGCTGTCACCAGTACAACCAGCAAGTGTGACAGGAATGTTGTACAAACAATGTAGATAGCATGTTAGGGGAACTTCCTCTGATAGTTGGTTTACCGAAAACTGATAATAGCTTTAGCAAATCCTGCCATTTAATGTACAAACAGAGAGTACAATGCTGGGTTGTTATCTCATACTGAATCCAGTATGAAAACCATATTTGTATAGCGTTGCATGCACTATTTAGCATCATCCTGTTTTCTGTTTCATATGTGTTTTTTGAATATCCCATTCCACACTTAGTCCCCATTTGTTGTTACAAAAACCTCCACTCTTCTGGGAAAATGTTTCACTTACATTTTGGAATGTGGGGGTTAAACTTTGCGTATTCAGCCACAAGGGTGTTAGTAAATTTAGGTACTGATGTACTGATGTACTGATGTACACCCGCTAGTGGGTGGGATCAGTGGTGGCAAACCACTTTAGAGCTTTTAATCGATTAAAATATTTCATCGTGATTAATCGCATGATTGTATTGAGTTAACTCACAATTAATTGCAACATAATCACACATTTTTATCTGTTCTAAATGTACCTTGAATTAATACTTTCTAATTTTTTGTACTCTAATCAACATGGACAAATATTAATGCTTTACGCAAATGTATGTTTATTATTTGTAAAACCAAACTCAAAATAGAGCATGATGACAAAATATTCTTGTAGATGTTTAAAAGTAATTATGGTGTATTAAATTAGGTAAATTATCACGACACTAAACAGAACCTTTACAATGTTTCCACACGGACGGTTAATGAGGTGATTCTAGGAAACTATACCTCATAACTTTCATACGGATTACATAATCAGAGAATATTTGTATTTGATGTGATTGGTTTATTTAAAAGTAGACTTTTTGGGCTTTCTATACATATATTTATCATGTGTGTGAGGCGAGTATTCACTGAGATTCAGGTTGTTTTATTTATGTGTCTGTGAAGAGAGATGATAGAGACGCCCTGTCTGTTTGCTTTATTTTACAAAAGCACAGCGTTTTGTTGTTATTATGAGTCTGTAAATAAAGATAGACTCTTTACATATTCGAATTATGTATTGCTCTTATCTGTTTGCAAAAAAGACAGTAATTCAAGTTTGTTTCCACGTTATGAAGAAAAAATGCCACAAAACTGTCACTGGTGCATTTGTCGCCCCCCCAGAGAGATAATTGTGTGCATCAGGGTGAATTTTGAGATTTGAGACTTGGCGCATCAGTAAAACAAATGTTTACTGATTAAAAAGTTTATTTATTTTTTATATCTGAGTAAAGAAAGGACGTTGTGGATAATCGTGTGTTGCACTGAAGGTTTAATTTTGTCCCTTTTATATTTATTTATTTATATTTTTAATAAAAATGGTCAAACAGAAATGCGCGCTGCGCTGCATTAATCGTGCGTTAATGAAACCAGTGCCCTTAAAATGAATTTGCATTTTGACAGCCCTAATAAAAAAAAAATTATACAAAATAAATACAGAATTTTGTTACCTAATGTATGTATCCAGGCTGAACATCCACTATATAGACTTTCTGTCTTGCTCATTGTTATGTTCAGAAACTAGTCTACGTCTGTGGTGTGTGAGAGCCAGGAAATTATACACCAGTGGTAGATTGAAAAAGTTGCGCAATGACAGGAAATCGTTTGATGGGCTGAAAACAGCGTGCAATGAGAAGGAAAAAAAATTGACATTTTACCAAATAGATTAAAGTAACCAGCCTGGTTTCAAAATCTAAGAAGTGAAAGTACAGATATTTGTGTAAAAATGTATTGAGTAAAATTAAAAAGTTGTCCGAAAAATAAATAGTGAAGTAAAGTAATGAAAAACTAAAAAAGGTACCAAAAAACTACTTTAGTACAGTAACAAAGTATTTGTACTTCGATATATTAGCATATACAGCAAGTGAACACTTTGTCCTCAAAGTTGATGTGTTAGAAGCAGGAAAAATGGGCAAGCGAGTTTGAAAAGTGCGAAATTGTGATGTCACGATGACAGGGTCAGAGCATCTCCCAAACTGCAGCTCTTGTGGGCTGTTCGAGTTCTGCAGTGGTCAGTAATTTAATAGAATAGCCATTTCTATCATAATCTATATATTGACCCTTTGACAGCTACACCAAAACACTAAGACCACCTTAAACCCTCCCCTTCTCTGTCCCATGCTCATTCGAGTCCTTGCCTTTTTGCCTTACAGTTTAATTTTAGCTATTCTCCAATTCTGTTTATTTTTGCAACAGTGCAAGTATATTTGCAATACTTACAGTTGCCAGCAAAGATGATTTTAGGTGCTGCAAAAATGTAATCAGAAAGGCACACTTGCAATTTATCCCGAAATCCAGACAGTTACATAACCATGCAGATTAAATGTAATCCACAGTTTAACTGAGTTAAAGTGACCTGGGGAAGGACAGTATCTATATTTAAACAGCAGCACAGAGAGTAAAAAGTATACTAAAGCAATTTACATTATAGATGACATATAAGAAAAAAATACTAGAGTAAAAAGTAAATAAAGAAGAAACAGATACAGTAAGTGTGTAATGTGGTAATGCAATATATTGTTTTGTGTAAGCACTGTAAACGTCACTGATACGCCAGACTTTAGGTAAAATGAAGTGAAATTGAAGTTGGTCAAGTTCAAATATATTCTAAAAGGTCTTAAAACGGTTAGACTGTAAAAATAATCTACATATGTACTAAAGCATCTCTTCACACAACACTTCCTATTAGACAAAATAATATATGATGGTCCTATCAACTAGGTTTATTGCAGATTTTCGTTGTTGAATGTTAATGCAACCTGGATAAACATTACATAAAATGTTTTCAGGATATCTAGTAAAATGATTGATGTCTTTGGAACCAAAAGTGTTGGAGAATTGTAATCTGTAAAATTTTGGCTTAGGAGAACAACAGAGGTGAACTAGAAAATGTATTTTCACAAAAATTGTATATATGTGAAATGAATTTTGTCTGCAAACAACATCAAAAAAGAAAACAACAGGCCTGACTGCAAAGCAAAATGTTCACTGGATTGCTTTTATGTTAATCAATCGACATGGAAAACAATCAAATGTGAATTGACTTTTTAAGAGCTAAATGCTGTTTTTGAACAGTGAATCTAATTTCTGAAGCATTGTGTTTCACAGCTTTAAGCTGTATTTTGGATCATGGCAGTAGCTGGAGAAGAGGAGGAGGGACTGAGTGTCATTTTAAATCATTTTTTTTGAACCCATTTTGAACCCTTAATTATCAAAATTTTCAGAATTATTAGTAAACATAATAAAAGTGCTCAAATTAATAGTAACTTCCAAACAGGCGAAACAATACTAATGTTTTGAGGGCGACAACAGTTACCGTATTTTTCGAAATATAAGTCGCTACTTTTTTCCTACGTTTTGAACCCCGCGGCTTAAACAACGAAGCGACTAATTGATGAATTTTTCCTGGGTTTTTCCCGGTTTCAGAAACTTGCGACATAAACTGCGACATAACATTAGACCAATGAAATTTCCGAACGGAAACGAAAAAACGCACCTCATCTGTGTTCTGAGCTGCACGTCTTTGGGAGAAAAAACGTTTTTTTTAAACGCACGACGATGCCAAAAGATAAACTCCCGAGAGAAATAGTTGTGAAAGGAAGGAGGAAGACAGTGAACAATGACTTACTTGGTCAGCTACTGTTTAGATACAAGCCGTTGTAGCGCGTTGAGTCTGGGTGAAGGAGAGCTCGCTAACTCCAGTTGCAACAGAAATCATATAAGCACAGACAGGTTTCCAAAACTCGTGCTTTTTTATTTTTCTTGGCAACAGCGTTACGGGTTAGTCAAAGAAACTTAGAAATCAGCATCAGAAAATAATAACGACATAATCCTCGTCTTGAACACACGCAGTAATACTGGAAAAATGCGGCGGCAGGCTATTCCCAAAATACCGCTATGCTCCTAAAGGAAGCGCAACATATTTCACCTGTTACACCGTGTGTAACGTGTCTTTCCTTAAAGCCTGTGTAAAGTACATTAGTGTAGACATATTGTACTATATAGACAGGTGTGGCTTATTTATGTAAAAATTTAAAATATTTGTAAAATTCAGTGGGTGCAGCTTATATATGAGTGCGCTTTATAGTCCGGAAATTACGATACTCTATCATTGCCTGAGTTTCACTGTATCACCAGGTGGTATGGAAAAGATGCAGCACATTTTTCTTACATAGTAAGTTATAATAAATTCAGTTTCGACGTACTCCAGTGACTTTTGACATTGTTGCTGTAGTCTTGCCCCCTGGTTTTTGTCATCTGTCTCAAACAATGTGTTTAGCTCAGCAAAAACAACCCACTTTCTCTCAGCAGGAGGGCCTTTAAGTGAAATATGCTCAAGGAAATCAATATACCCAGCCTGCTGGATAAACAACACACAGATAGAAATGGATATAGAGACAGGAAGAAATAGATAGGAAGAGAGACAGAGAGGATTGCAGCTTTTAGGATAGCTTTGGGAACCAAGGCACTTACCGCATGAATGATACTGACTGTGTCTAATTCTCACTCTATTTCTATCAATCCGCACACTCGGCACTCTCACACACACACACACACACACATGCACACACACACGCACACGCACACGCACACGCACACGCACACACACATTTACTGTCCTTTTTGTAACATCTTGCAAAAAATAAACCTTTACACATTGTTGCTGTGTTTTGTCTAAAAATTCAATGTACCTAATGGGATTATGTGTTATAAATCTATTTAAACTAACCTAGAATATTGAAGCAGGGTGCAAAATAAATCCCCATTGTGTTAGTTCAAGTGCAACCAGTTTCTAGCAGAAGTTTTACATAGATTCAATACTTTTTTCATAAACATAGTTATATGCAGAATACAACTTGCAGTAAAATGTAAATACATAGTTGGATGGAGTACCACTGTATCGGATTAAAAACATGCCTAAACAAACCGCATTAGGAAGACCAAAGAGCTATCAAAACTAGTTTAGAAACACAGCTTCATTTAATCACAAAAAATCTCAAACTCTGAAGTTCCCCAAGAGCCCAAAGATAAATTTGCAGAAGCTGTAGAGATCAGTTCGGATAGGAGGAGCTGCTCCCTGGACATACATGCCTGGTTACACCAGCATGACTAAAAATAGTTGACTAAAAGTGGAGTCGGTACCTTAGCGAACATGTGGAAAAAGGTTCTGTTGTATATCTATGAAATTTTTGGTCTTGTCACGAAGATAGTAGTAGTTCATGGAAATCAAACATTGCTAATCGCCCTCAATCCACCATCCTCACAATAAAGCATTGTGGGGTAGCAGCATGTTATTTGGACGGATTGGGAAACTGATCAGGGAATTTTGCAGCCAATCCTAGAAGAAATCCTGGTACAGGTTATAAAAGCCTTAAGACTTAGCCGGATTGGCCACAAACCAATTGAAAATCTCTTGCAAGACATTTGATATTACAGCTTACCAACAAATCTCACCCAATTTGGCAAAGCTTGAACAATTCTTCCAAGAACAAAAATGTTGGTATCCAGATATAAAATTCTGTAAAATTTCAGGTGGTAACACTACAAATAGTAAAAAAATAATTATAACAAGAGACAATTAATCTTGTACCATATATTTAATCAACTGCCCAAACCTAGAAATGCTTTATAAATATTTCTTAACAAACCTGTTTGTATAGATAATGGTGTTGATGGTTTTATTAAAGGTGGTTCCCACTTTATGTACATTACTGAGCTGTATCCCTATTTATTACCCACACTGTCTATACTGTCTCACATTGTCTGTATTGTCTTGTATAGTCTGTTTTTGTCTTGTCTTGTCTGTTTTGTCATGTATAGGTTTTATTTATGTCTGTACTTTTGAGAGTCACTAACAGCTGGAACCAAATTCCTTGTGTGTGTCAACACATTTGGCCAATAAACCTGATTCTGATTCTGATTAAGAGAATCCTTCTATAATATCAGCACTGTTTATTTATGGACACCAAGATGTGCAACATTTATCCAGGACCTGCCAGTCTAATTCCTTTGACATACAAAAGCTTGTCTCAAAGGAAATGAAAATTCACCAGTTGAAATTTTCAGAATCTCAAAATTCTGCCCTTAAGCATCACATTCTTTTGACAAGTTGGATCTGCAATAAAAGTATTTCAACAACGATTGTATAAAAGGTCAAGTGGTATGAACCTGTCATTAGATTTGAATTAATCAATTAATAAATGATTAAATAGTTATCTACAGTAGTGTATAATAGCAAAGTATGAACACTTGTTTTTGTGTGATGTCGGCTCTTAGTGTTCACTGTAAAGGTTAGACTCAGTTAAATAACTTAAAGAGCCATAAGAGCCAGAGTCAAAGGGTTAATCATAATGAGCGATGCAGTAAGTTGATTCATATAGTAAATTCAAAATGAATATTCAAGGAGCCTATTTTAAGAATTGACTCAAATAGTTGATCGAATGAGCTTATTCAGAGTGCAGATTCAAGGACAAGACTTGATTCTAACGCATACTCAAAAAGCAACATTTTAAAACTATGCATAAAAACAAAGTAATATTTTCCATCTTAAAGTGCATTTTAAGCTCAGCATTTAGTGAAATTTGAAAACAGACAGTGTCATGCCATAAAACACCCTTAACACTTGGTATTCTATGATAGGTAGAGAGTAAGCAGTTGGTGACAGATTTGCAACACTGTAAACACAAGTGCGACGTGTCTCAAATTGTGCTTATTTTACAACTCAGCTTAAAATAACACCAGTCACGAATCATAGCTACTATAACAGGATTAACAAACACGTCCACCCACGGTGATCACAGTAAGCTGTTACAGCTGCAATTTAAATGTCAAGTAAATAAAAGGCATTAATGCAGTCTTTAAATGGAAAAAAAACAAAAAGCATACTCACATAGTGACTGTGCAAAAGTGGAAATGTCATGTGACTGTTTCTTCTGTACTCAGAGCACCAATATATGTCCAAAGCCCAATGTTAATTTTTCCAATTCTTCTGAAGAATCTAAGATCATTAGGACATTTGTAAATTTGATTTTAAAAGTGCAATGTTTTTTGGAGAAAAAAGGTTTAGTAATAAACTGCTCACATGACACTTGGTCATGGTTGCTTATGCAGTACCCTGTCCTAATCTTAGTCATTTGGTTATTATTTTTTTATATATTGGGATTGGATTGTGTGTGTTCATATTCATTCATTCATTCATTCATTCATTTATTTTGCAAACGAATACTTTTTTGTTTTGTTTTATTTCTTTATTTTTACAGTGTCACTTTTGTGTTTTACAGAAAATAAACAGCATAGGGATATTGTGACAGGTTACCACTTTGAAACTGATCAATTGTTCTGTAGTTTTGTTTAATATTTACTCAAATTTTCAGAGATTAACAAATATTGAAATGTTGTACATTTTAACCATTTACATGACAGATCATTTTATTTTATTTTATTTCATGTTTTTACTTATAACAGCTATAAACACCCATTCTATCACTTTCTGATTTTCTTGTCATGTTACTAAGAAACAGTTGAATGTGAAGTCCTGTTGCGTTAAGATGGTGGAAAACTGAACATGGTATCCTTTACCTTCAACCCCCTGAGGTTCCTCACATAAATGTTGAATAAATGTCTCCTTAGAAAAACCTGCACCATATCAGAGATAGCATTTCATGTATAGTATCAATATTAATGCAGCACGTAATATATTAGAAAGAGAACATTAATATAAATCTGTCATTTACCTTGCAGCCAAATCCAATTAGAATCAAAAAATGAACTTTGCTTTGGTATAAAAAAAATATTAATATTTAATATAGTGGGAGATACAAGTTTTTAACTCTTTTTTGGTAATGCGCTTCTTAGTAACAGTTTTAACTAGAATAAACACATACTTCTCTGTACAATTCTGTCTAAACATTCTCGTTAACAACTTTCTTTCCATTTGAGTCTATAGATTACTCAACAGACCAGAAGGGATAATGAAAATTAATAACTTATAAAAGTTTGAAAACTCTCCCCTTGCTGAGTTAATGTGTTGAACTCTGTAGATAATCTCTGGTATGATGAGGTACCATTATCTAAATAATTAACATTACTGCATGTGACTGGAATAGCTGCAATTGAAAATATCCTACAGAAGCCGTGTTGCTACGTGTCCAGAAAAAATCTTACTGAACTTTGGCCAGATTTTTAAAAAACATATAGTGCCACAGTATTTATCCAAAAGAGAAAATGCTGTGGTCTATTAAATATATAAAGTGTATTATTTTTTAACAAAGGTATTATCATACATACTGACTATAGACTATATTGAAAAGAATTCATCTTCAACTTGAAAGTATTTTTCTTATTTAAATTATTTTTTTTTGCTAATGGGCCATTTAAAACATGTCACAACTTGGCTAGATTTGTTAATCTACTAGAATGAGTGTGTAAAAAGTTTTGTTAACTCAGTGACCTTCTCTAAAAGCTTATGTATTTTAATGTCCTCAATTTTTTTTCATATCATGAAAGCAAGGAGAAAGGTTTTACTAATTAATTCAGAAACATTTTGAGTCACAATATTTAAGAGAACAAATTGAGAGCAGTAAAATTGTCTGCTCTCTTAAGTACTGAACATTAGGACAGGTCACTGAATAATTAACCTTTTGTTTTTCTTGCAAGAAATACTATTTAAACAAAATATTTCACAGCAGTTAACTCTAATCTAATTTTCTATGTGAAAGTCCTGGTTTTTAGATAAATATATAATATATAGGTAGAAGATGGATGTTATAAACTGGATAAAATGGCAGACAGGTCACAAAATCCATGAACATTAGAGCATGTAGAGCTGAGGTGGATCTCAGATACTGTTATCAGTAAAATACAGAATTATATGGTGATTATACAGTAGTTGGTCAGCAGTGATTCAGTGAGTCTGTATTATAGTGTGAGATGCACTAAAGCCATTTTGGATGTCATTGTCAATTTATCAAAAAAACACATTGAAGTAATCTGCAGCTATTAAATGACAGACTATTGCTTAGTTTTTTGTTGTTTTGCTCTATTTATCAGCTCCAATGTACAGTGCCCATCGGTGGACAGGCATCAAAATAAGGCCTTTGACAAAATAATACACTGTAGACAGTATTTTTTTTTTATGTAAGAAGGCATATTTATAAGTGAAAGAGCAATTAGAGTAAAAGTGACTGATTTTTTTTTTATTATATTAATTATGAAAATAAAGTTAGTTAAGACACTAGTCAATCATGGGTGACTTCTTACTTGTCATGATCATTAAAGAATAGAAACAACTAGTCTCTAGTCTCCATTCGTCCCAATGGAACATGAATTCTTATTTTTCTATTATCATTTATTCTTATTACTTGACTCTAGTGTCAGAGTGAAAAATCAGAGGCCCTATGGAGCTGAGAAAAGGTCAAGGTAACACATAACTGCAGATAAATAAAGAAGCCTTTTAAGTAATTAGTACAAATGAAGTGCAGGGGGGATCTGAAATCAGTTCAGTTTTACTTAACTGAATCATTGGTTAGAATGCTGGTTAACACAGAATTTAATGTAGTCAAACAAATATGAATGCAGCAATTCATCTTATTCCTAATATAATACACAATCAATCTGCCCTCCCCCCCCCCCCCCCTTTTCTTTTTTTTTTTTTTTTTTTTTTTTTTTTAAACCTCTCTGTACACAGTGGTAGAAAATCTTTGCTAATATGTTTAAGTATGTTTTCATCTTACCATGTCATGTCAAATGTTTTTCTATACCTAAAACTAATAAAGTTTTTAATTTGGTTAGTACAACCACTCTTCCAAATATCTTGATCTAAATTAGGAAATTATTTGTTACATTTGAACAGTTTTATTTAGTTGTCCATTGGAACAGGTGGCTAAACGTGACTGCATTAGCATCTAAGCACCTTGCCACCTGCTTCATGGAAATAAGCAAAGGCATATGATGTTGAAAGCTGAACATTTTTGTGTAGACATTATTGTGTATGATAGACATCATTAACCTCTATAACTCAAAAATCCTCTCAGACATCCTGTCAGGTTAGCTTGTGGAAACTAGCTTCTACAAGGCAGTGGAGTGAGTGAAGTGCATTATCGAAATATATTAGAATTATGACAGCTCTGATCTTGTACCAATAAACAGAAATCAACTAAATCATTTACTAAAAACTTTTAGGAAATTATATATTATGGTACGTTTAACCTGTCCATTATTGTGTGTTTTTGTCATGTATAAAATATATATTTTCTGGTACACAGCCAATTCAGTACATACAAAGCAGCCCTAAATGAATAATTAGAATTAGCACACTTGAGCACAATATATTTTGTTCTTGAAGGGTGGATTGTTAAGAGTAATAAATGTGTCAAACAGAACAGATAGCCAAGAGTTAAAGTGGTGGCTGGGATAAAGGGTCCTAAAGCAGCCATACATGAATTACATGGTACTCTTCAAAAATAATGAGGAATGTGGGTGATACACATATGGCTGAAGAGGGTATATCAAGACTTTGAGTGGACTGTGTTTTTTGGTAATTCACTGGAACTGCCTGGCTTTGTTTCTGCTGAATAACTTCTTCTTCTTTGACACCACAACCCTGGATACTGAACTTAGTTTCTCCTTTACTTGATATTTTAACCTTATAGGATTTGTTGCTATTGCTAGTAATTGTAAATGTAGTATCTACATTAGTACTGAAACACTGACAATGATCAGCTTACTGGTTACCCTGTGTAACCTGTGCTCAGGCTTGTAGCTCATTATATATCCCACATGGTTGCTATGGGTCCAATCCAATTGCTTTCGAAAGCATAATTAAACAAGGATATTATGTCTGTTTCTTATTAGTAAGATTATTAAAATAAAGGTTTAAACTATCACAAATTCTCACATAGAGCCCTTACTCTTGGCTAGTGTGTTGATTTATTGGACACACAAGGTGTAGTTTTTATTTATGAGATTTTATTGACATACTTTATTATTTTTTGGCAAGTCTTTATAGTACTTAATTTCCTGAGGTAAGCGCCATTATTTACATTTATTAAATGATACGAAAAATAAGATCAGAGTTCAACTCACTGTTCTCATGGTTTACTTATATTTATGGTTATAATGATTTACTATTGTGTTGCGGTAAAGCGCGTAACCAAATGTGAATTATTCCAATAACACAAGTTGTATATCTGTCACATGTGTGTCCTTGAACAAACACATAATTTGTATTAGAACAAAAACTAAATACTTGGAGGAAAAGCAGTGTTACTAAAACTGAATAATGCACTTTCATTTCAACACCCAGCAATCTAACAGTCATAAACAGATCAAAACAGAAACTCTGAGGATTTGGACTGTAGTTAATGTCAACAGTCTGCTACACTGACTCAGGACTTGCATCTGCTCACAATCACTGCACACCTTAACATCGTTTATCTGTAATAAATGGACATTTGGTGCCACCCAGATGAGGATGGGTTCCCTCTTGAGTCAGGTTCCTCTCAAGGTTTCTTCCTTATACCATCTCGGGGAGTTTTTCCTCGCCGCAGTCGCCACCGGCTCGCTCATCAGGGACAAACTTACACTTATAAAGTGTCTTATTCATTCTTTATCACCACATTATCTGTGAAAAAGCTGCTTTGAATCAATGTTCATTGTTAAAAGTGCTATATAAATAAAAATCAACTGAATTGAATAACTGACATGTTTACACGTCCGCATCTCTAATTGATCACCTAAATGAATAAGACTCGACTTTTAGCTTTTGCAAAAACTCTTTCCATAACGTTGACTCAGAGGTTCAAAAGGTCACGTACACAGTCCTACTCATTAAATAGCGAAGATAACAGTTCATGAAAACAGCAAACAATTAGCTGGAATAGTGCCATGCTACTAATGTGGACGCAGTCAATAATTAAACAAAGCCTAAAGAATAAAGCTGCCATGAATGCCATTCTTCTAATGGCCATGTAGTATAATATTTAAAATGGGTGGATAAGCTGTATTATATGTATTAAATAATTTTGCTAATAGGGTTTGCTCAGAATTGCTGTCAGAAAAGGTATTGTTATTGTTTAAGTGTTCACTAGACAATTTGCAAACAACACAGGATAAGTGGATGGGTGCGGGTATTTGTTGAGCTAAGAATAATTATGACTTCACGTACTCTGCTACAGTTTCTCTATTTTCTTGAAAGATTGGATTTAGTCAATATACTCTCTAAAAAACATGAAATAGTGTGCAACACGTTCTTGGGACAAGTAATACTTTCACTCTCTCTCTTTATCTATGCATTGATCTATGTATATTGAAATCATCAGGCAGAATCTGCCTTCTTTGTTACAGTTGAATACTTATACCTGGAAATCAAGGTATTTGATTTTACCTCACATTCTTTCAGATGTAAAACAAAATTTTGAGCCTAGATTTCATTTGAAATGTAAGTGTTTTCACATATACACTCTAGAGCAAAAATAAATATATTAATTATATATTATATATTACATTCTACATTTAAATCTTTATTGTGATATTAACATTGTGTGCAAGAAAACTGTAAAAAGAATATAATAAATGCTTCTAGCTTTTTTCCCCAAACAATTAACAATTATATATATAGGAATCAGTTCTTGAATTGATCTACTTGTTTTTATACCATGAACCTTCACTGAATTATTGAACATTTCATTTAAAATTTTTGAACGATGAAAAAAAATGTGCAGGAAAGCAAAAATCTTACGTTGACTCTAATTTTAGTGCGGCATTAATAAATCAACTCAGCCTTCATGCCACAGGTATACATGTACGAAGTTGGCATAGACAGAATACCCTAAGGACTGATAAAAGAAGACAAGATGAATTTTTAGTATTTTTAACTTATGGCTTTTATGTGCATATTATCTATTGCATAGTAATATACTAAAACCTTTGTTTGTTAATAATAATAATAATAATAATAATTATTATTATTATTAATAATATTATTATTATTAATATTAATATTATTATTATTACTTTTACTACTTTCTTATAATTTAAGCATAGCTTAGACATTACTACTTGCTTGGAAGCTGGGTTTAGAGCTGGGCTCATATGCTTAATGTAGTAAAAGAAATAATCAAAAAGTATCTTCGAGTAAACCAAAAATGTGAAAGTTTTTATTCCAGTGTAGTTCAAAATATATAACAAGGACAAGCATTTAATACCATGCAGACCCTTAGTATGTTGTTAATGTGCTTAAGGGTATTATAATTTCCCTACATTTTCTATGTTATTAGCTGCTTACAGACAAATGTGATCAACTGTGGCCTTGAACACTGACCCATCGTTCCCCAATTTCCTGTTAAGGTAATAACACAGCAGTGTAATGCAGCTAGAATTGGCACCTGTTGGACTTCAGACTGTGTTTTCCCCTGGGGACAATTTAATAAATTCACCTCTTAGACATTCAGTAGTTAATGTAAGAGGTTTCCACAAACCCACTGACTTGGAAAGAACTGCACTTTTCTGATTCTGCACACACAAATCTCAGGGGGAAAAAAAACATTAAATAAAAATAAATAAATAAAAAATGCCCAGCCCATAATATTCACTGATTGCTGTCAGAAAATGCAACCTTTGCTGCAATGATCCAAGGCTGCTGATGCGTTGCTATAGATACAGCCCTCTGTAATTTCATTTCTGCACTAAAAGCTAGCTTTCTCTGAAACATTAGATGTCAATTTTACCTCATTATAATAATTACAGTCCACCCCAAATCAGGTGGTTGAGAGCGACAAGTAAATATCTTGCATACAGGTACAGGATATCTTACTCTTGCCAATTATTAAAAGCATTTTTTGAAACTCCAACACCATCTCACGGTAAACAAGGTGACCTCATCATGACTGATAACAGAGCCGCTTTTAAACATTCTCTATTAAGGCTCATTAGCTGTAAAAAAGACTTGATGCCATAGATGAAAGTGTATGAAATGGCCTCAGAGATGTATGGTTCAATTAAAAATATAGCTGGCGTGCATTCATAGCATCTGGTTTGAATGTGTTTCAGTCAGAGTGGAGAAGATTGAGCGATCAAGTAAAACTGAAGTATAGCGCTCTCATGTGTGCGTGAGTGTGTGAAGAATTTTAAAGTGCAGATTGCTGCTTAAACTCTAGTACCTTGTCATACACTCTGATACTACAGACATCATTTTAGGCCAATCATACTAACAGCATGCATAAAATTAGCAAACTTGTTGAATTTTTTAAAAGGAAAAGTCAATAAATTAGATTTCTTATTGCTAAAGTGGTGAATAATGCCATATAAATCCATGCTGAAATATTTTTTACGACATATCATGCAAAGCATAAAAGAAAAAGCTTTATTTTTTTATCAGTGTGCACTAAAAAACAATATATGCTTTAAAATGAATACTCTTACCTTTCTCTTTGAACGTTCAGATTTCTTGGACATGTTCTTTATTTTTTTATGAAGGTGATACAACACCTAGAAAGAGTGGAAAATAATTCAGCATTGAATCTCAATATATGAAAACTAACAAACAAGAAAAATGAGATGTTAGGAAATGCCACATTGCAAATATATATATATATATATATATATATATATATATATATATATATATATATATATATATATATATGTGTGTGTGTGTGTGTGTGTGTGTGTGTGTGAGTGTGAGTGTGTGTGTGTGTGTGTGTGTGTGTGTGTGTGTGTGTGTGTGTATTGAGATTCTTGATTCCAGGTTTGTTGATGAATTGATTAATTTTCTATAATAGTTTAGATACTAGTTTTGAACAGTAAGGTTAGGTTAAGTTATTGTCACTATCAGAGTACAAGCACAAAAAACTATGAAATGCAGTGAGCAACCAACCATTAGTGCAACTGGCAAAAGAATTAAATTAAAGTATGAAGTTATACTTATGAAACACTAAGCAGGTAAATGTGCATATCAATGCATGTAGCATATAGATTATGTTGAATAAATTACGGTGCAGTAGGTTAAGGTAGAGATAAGAGTATGATGCATGTAATATGATGCAGAACAGTATATATATACAGTAAATGAAGATGTGCAGATGGTAATAATGTGAAAATGGCAATGTAATATAAATGTTTGTTATAAATCGTTTTGTAAAAAAAAAAAAAAAAGAATTAGATAATTGCAGTAAAGTGTGACTGTTTAGTAATTGGAGGATGTTTCACAAAATTAAATATAACTATAAACAATAAAGAATTACCATTGTCTTCACTAAGATACTTGCCATCAGTGAAACATTACTGTGTTACAATGGAAATAAAACACGTCAGGATGTGCTACTATTGGAAACTAACCAACTAACAATTTATCATTGATTCCTATAACTGTCCTCAAGTGTTTTAATCCTTACTAACAGAGCAATTGTCAGTGCAGCCCTGCCTTTCCCTTATTCAGGCACAAAGGCCTTTTTCAACATGAAAAGAAAGCACCATTTGGCAAAACACAATTTGTACGGATTATATATTGTAAAAAAAAACAAGAACGGAGTTCATCATTTAAGTCATGAACATTTTTACTGATGTGTGTCTATTTAAATGCCCCTGGTAATCATGCTAATGGATATACTGTTTATGGACCCAATTAGATACTGACCTGTTTCCTTGTGAGGCATACACATTTGGAAAATATAATTTGCAATTGTAATCCAACTCTAGCCATTTTTGCTTGCCATATTTTCCACATTACTCATATTACACTTTATTAGGAACATCTGTACTCTGTTCGTTTGTGTGATTATCCAATAAGCCACTAGTGTTACAGCAGTATAATGCATACAAATTATGCAGATACAAGCCAGACGTTGCTATTACTGTTCCCACCATACATTGTCCATGCACAACAATCTTAAGAATTCACATAGAATGCTGCACAAAAAATAATGCAACAAACATAAAACTGCAGTTCTGCACATCATAAGAGAAGTTAATGGCGCAGGACTAGACTTGCCTGAAAGACAAGTCAAATAACAATTCTTTACTGTGGTGATCAGAACAAATTAAACCTTAAAATGCTTCTACATTTGGTTTCAGTCTTGTCAAACAACAACAGTGATCACAGGCATGGATTCACTGTAAAGTCTGGGCTGATTAGAAAATTGCATAAATTAGCAAGGGTACAGGTGTTCCTATTAAAGTGGCCAGTGTGGTTATGTTACAAACCTGGAAGATTTTTGACTAAACACAAATGGTGTTTTCTTCAATTCAGTATTTTTTTTTTATGTCAAAAGAACAGTGCATATATATATATATTTTTTCACACACATTAAAACATTCAAATGTAACGTATCATATTTTCATATTGTATTAGACATAAAGCATTTCTCTATATTTACATATGTTTTAATTTCATAGGCTTATTTGGTGTTTTTTTTTCTTTTCTTATCAAGTATTTCAGCCAATCCAATCCTTTATCAAATATTCTAACCCAAAAAAATGTAAATGTTATATGTCAGTATAGAAAACAGAATATGTTGTAAGTACCAATTCTTTAAATTTTTTTAAACATGACACAAATGTGTTCAATTTTACAAAATTTTCGAATTTTTTGCTCTTTATAGAACTTTTAAAATTGTATAAACATTTTATTTCATTATTTGATTGAGGCTTCTTTGCTTAACAGCATTTATTTGTATACCCTAAAACGTGCACAGTGCTGTATGTTTTTGAAAAAGATGACACTGATTCACTAATGATTGATACCATAAGAATCTACTAAATATATATCTATATTGACAGATCAGGATTTCCAGCACAAATAGTTAGATTTCAGTTCATATATCATACCATAGGTTTATTCACAACTTAACAAGTGTCATGACTGTCTTGAAGACATGAAGACAATTGAATGAAATGTATACTGTAAATATTAGCAGATTTGAAGTTTTTTTTTTAACCTGGGTTAAAAATAATGGTGGACATGACAGGATTAAAAAGTTAAACATCGGAGAAAATGTCCTGTGATCACTTAAGTCTTCATGGACTCAAATAAACAATAGTTAAGCAGAAATTTAATTCAGAAACGAGGAAAATTCTGTAAAGTTTATTACTGCACAAATAAGCTCTGTCCTGTCTTTAATATTCAACTCCAGTTTGCACTGCAGAATGTGTGGGATTATGGTTTGCAGTTTGAATAGTGTGGGATTGATGACTCCAAAAACATTTACACTACAGCAGTGCTCTGGTGTATGTTCAGGCGTTTGACCGTGTGGAGGAGGGCTTTTTCACGCCTCGGCACCTTCGCAGGTTAATTACCGTTCGTACGCTTTTATAAATACGTCGTGATCCCCATGTGGGTGGACGGAAGAGCTGGTTGTCTTTACACACTAGATCATCAAACCATCTTCTCAGACCCAGCACCATGGTGTTTGTCAATAATGATCAGAAACGGTCAGACTATATTTGAGATTGGACTGCGTTCTCCGTGCGCAACGCGCGCAATTTGGTGAATCACACTTCCCTGGCTCGTGCCAATTTAGAAATAAAGGCACTGTTTTTATTAATTTATTGGTAAGATGTAGTCTCTGGCTGTGAGAATGACATTTCTGCTGAGATCATTTCATCTCCAATTACATTTGATTTAACTCATCAGTCAGGTGTGCTGGCTGATTGTGCTCTATCAATAAAGTTAATGGGATCAACTTTGAGAAGCTACCACCAGTGTGCTTCACACTAATAAGGGAACTTACCTTGGTGTAGCAACATGTGATCAAAAGCAGAGGTAACAGATAACCAATGACCAGGATGGTCACTTTGTAAGTGCGCCTGGCCACCGGTTCGGGCCAGATCTCCCAGCAGAAGGAACTGTTCGGGGCTTCCGGGTGATTAGTCAGAATCTGATGTTGCGCCACGGGCACGGCAAAAACGAACGACAGCGCCCAGATCACGCACACCCCGGCAAGAGCGTTTCTGCGGTTCCGTATACACGGGGACTTCTTAGAGAGCACCACGGCCACGTACCTGTCCACGGACATGGCGACGAGCGTAAAAATGCTCACCAGCATGCTCAGCGTGAACACGTAGTGCACGAATTTGCACAAAAATGCGCCGAAAACCCACTCGGGTAGCGAGTAGATGGTGGCCTGGAAAGGCACACAGAAGACAAGGAAAGAAAGGTCTGCTATGCTGAGGTTGAGGATGAAAATGTTGGTGGTGCTTCTCGAGCGCTTCGACTTGATCCTCCCGATCACCACCATTACCAAAGTGTTCCCGACAATCCCTAAAAAAAAGATGCATCCAAATATACCCGGAACGATCACCACCTCCGGACCGAGAGCCTCGATTTCCGACTCATCCTCAGTCCACAGAGATTCGTTTGTGGATAAACCCATGCTCCTGGTGTAGTTTATTCCACTTGAAATAACATAGGTCCGATTGTGTCCTTAAAAATACAGACGAAAGATACTTTTCTGGCAAAAAAAAAAGAAACTCCAGATTCCGGCTAGACTGTTAGATGTTGTACTGGGGAAGATGGTCCAAGTCTAATGCGCGCTGTAGACGGATCAGTGTGTGTGAGATAATGTGCACTATCTATCGGAAAGCTTGGCATATCCGTGCGTGTGTGTCAGTGCCGCTGCTGGAGTGTGTGTCAGTGCCGCAGCTGGAGTGTGTGTCAGTGCCGCAGCTGGAGTGTGTTCTGCACGCGTAAAATGCAGCCGTACCTGTCTCCAAGACGCACGGCGAGTCATCGAGGAGCAACGGAGAGGTTACGGGTTTTAGGAGACTTCTCTCACATCACGTGGAATAAACTTATGGACGGCTGTTTTTATTGGGATTAAAATGACGAATGTTGAAGTGCAGCTTCTTTCTCAATGTGTGTGTGTGTGTGTGTGTGTGTGTGTTTGTGTGCGCGCGCGCGCGTGCTCGAGTGGGTGTGTGTATGTGCTTTTACAAGCTTCGTTGAACTTTGAAAGCGTCAGACACCTCCAGTTCCATAAAACCAAAGAGGTTTTCTTGTATTATCCAACTGGGGACAAAGTACAGACTTAACAATGTGCAAACAGCAACAACTTCAAGAGCAACAGGCATTAGACCTTGTGGTAAACTTCAGGCACGTTAAGCTACACAATATTGATGTCATTTGAACATTCCTTCATTGATATTATGTTTTTTTTTGGTGGGTTTTTTGTTTGGAACCAGTTACAAATATTTCACAATGATATCATGAAATTTCATTACTAATTTAACCTTTCTGTTATATTCTCTGCGGTTCCACAGACCTCAAGTTTTGCATGTGCTACATTAAAAAGTATTCCCCAACAAACTATTTTTCTAATATTCAAATAAGAAAGATGATATTTTGTGTAAAGAGAGCCAAAGTACAGTGAGCAAAATATTGGATCAGTGTAAACACATTATTATATAAATCAAATTAGTCATAGAAAAACAGCCAGTCTTTGTTTAATTGATAATTTTAATAAATGTTTAATTAAGTATATGATCTATTTATGCCTATAATTATGTCTACATTTGACAGAATACAAATAAAAAGAAAGAGATTCATTAGCATCAATAGCAAATACAATACTGTGCTGTCAATCAACACTTCTAATAGATTTACTATTGTTTGGATGCATGCTAAGGCTTTTAATTGTATGCACAAATATAGGCAATATAAATCATTGAATGAATCAGTTTTATTAAGGCTCTGCTTCAGGGCATTTGGTGTTTACTATCACTTATAACCTAGTCAAAGAGCAGAAAGAAATATAAAATAGAAACTCAGTGAAGTTCTTTTTCTTTCCCCAGTGCGTCAGAACGTCATACCTGAGTGAATTCATCAAAAGATAAAAAATAATTGCATATTTTCAGAAGTCATACATTAAGGTGCATTTTTCTGGTTTTAAATCACTTTCCACATTGTTGTTGTTGAGATATGCATTCCCATATCAGAATGTCAATTTTTTTTTGCAGTTGTTTTAAATTCATTAATGATGAAATATAAACCCAATTTTAAAAAAGTTGGGTTACTGTACAAATTGTGAATAAAAAAGGAATGCAATGATGTGGAAGTTTCGCATTTCAATATTTTATTTAAAATACAACATAGATGACATCAAATGTTTAAACTGAGAAAATGTATCATTTTAGGGGAAAAATAAGTTGATTTTATATTTTATTCTAGTAATTTTTATTTTTTTATATTAATGCCATCAACACATCTCAAAAAAGTTGGGACAAGGCCATGTTTACCACTGTGTGGCATCCCCTCTTCTTTTGATAACAGTCTGCAAACGTCTGGGGACTGAGGAGACAAGTTGCTCAAGTTTAGTAATAGGAATGTTGTCCTATTCTTGTCTAATACAGGCTTCTAGTTGCTCAACTGTCTTAGGTCTTCTTTGTCGCATCTTCCTCTTTATGATGCGCCAAATGTTTTCTATGGGTGAAAGATCTGGACTGCAGGCTGGTCATTTCAGTATCCGGATCCTTCTTCTACGCAGCCATGATGTTGTAACTGATGCAGTATTTGGTCTGGCATTGTCATGCTGGAAAATGCAAGGTCTTCCCTGAAAGAGACGACGTCTGGATGGGAGCATATGTTGTTCTAGAACTTGGATTTACCTTTCAGCATTGATGGTGCCTTTCCAGATGTGTAAGCTGCCCATGCCACACGCACTCATGCAACCCCATACCATCAGAGATGCAGGCTTCTGAACTGAGCGCTGATGACAACTTGGGTTGTCCTTATCCTCTTTAGTCCGGATGACATGGCGTCCCATTTTTCCAAAAAGAACTTCAAATTCTGATTCATCTGATCACAGAACAGTTTTCCACTTTGCCACAGTCCATTTTAAATGAGCCTTGGCCCAGAGAAAACGCCTGCGCTTCTGGATCATGTTTAGATATGGCTTCTTTTTTGACCTATAGAGTTTTAGACAGCAACGGTGATTGGCACAGTGGATTGTGTTCACCGACAATGTTTTCTGGAAGTATTCCTGAGCCCATGTTGTGATTTCCTTTACAGTAGCATTACTGTATGTGATGCAGTGCCGTCTAAGGGCCCGAAGATCACGGGCATCCAGTATGGTTTTCCGGCCTTGACCCTTACGCACAGAGATTGTTCCAGATTATCTGAAACTTTGAATGATATTATGCACTGTAGATGATAATAGCTTCAAACTCTTTGCAATTTTTCTCTGAGAAACCACTTTCTGATATTGCTGCACTATTTTTAGCCGCAGCATTGGGGGAATTGGTGATCCTCTGCACATCTTGAATGCTGAGAGACACTACCACTCTAAGAGGCTCTTTTTATACCCAATCATGTTGCCAATTGACCTAATAAGTTGCAAATTGGTCCTCCAGCTGTTCATTATATGTACATTTAACATTTCTGGCCTCTTATTGCTACCTGTCCCAACTTTTTAGGAATGTGTAGCTCTCAATGTGTAGAAATGCAAAAAAAGCCAATATTTGGCATGACATTTCAAAATGTCTCACATTTAACATTTGATATGTTATCTATATTCTATTGTGAATAAAATATAAGTTTATGAGATTTGTAAATTATTGCATTCCTTTTTTATTCACAATTTGTACAGTGTCCCAACTTTTTTGGAATCGGGTTTGTACATTTAAACTGAATATTTATTTGTATCTGACATCTGAATAACTTCACTCTCAAACAATGTGGGGTAGTGTATCAGTTTAAGAGACATCCCGGTTATTTTTGAAGGATTTTCTACTTGAGCCAACAACAACATAGATACTAGAGCAAGAAAAATGCATGGTGGTCTAAGAAAACCTTTCATTGGATGACATTTCGACATTTTTGTGCTGTGGATAATTTATAGAACAAATAATTAATAGATTATACATATGCAAACATATGTGGCTATGCAATAACTTATTCTATGCCTGACATTTACTGTGTGAGGAAATCACACTGAGTTATTAAAAATTATAAAAACTAACAGAAACTGTCCAATTCTGAATTGTTCTGTACATGCAATGATTACACCATATTTCCACATCATTTTAGTAAAATGTATTATTAATGAATATTAAGCCCAATTTATTCAATGTATAGCATCATCTGACACTTTTCTAGATTGCTCTATACTGTAAAAGAAATGAGGTCAGAATGAGGACTCAGTGTCTTGTGTAATTAATTCTATGTATTTAATGGATCTTTTTTGTTTTTGTTTTTTTTTAAATTGGTGCCATCTTAATATGGGAAACCCTTCTACCAAACATTTAATTTAAAGTAAACTATCAAATTACACAAAATACACAACCAGTGCTTGTGACTCCTCAACAAATGTACCACAGATGCTCTTTAACTCTGACTGAGAACACTTCAAACCACACCTGGAGGTCCTGTGAAGTAGCTTTTTCCTACTCTGCATGAACCTTGCTCCAAATCTTGAGACTCATTTGCAAACAAATTCACAGCAGGTTCCCCATCTTGATTGTGTGCTCTGTATTGCAGATGGGCAATAAACATTTCTAGGACACTACTGTGCTAATTATGCCATGCCCTATTTATTAGCATCACCCATTTTTAAGTAAAAATCAGATGCTTCTCAGATAATAGACTGTCAAAGTGTTGCCAGTTCTTGTGAATCCTAATGAAGTGCTTAGAGACAATTGTTTAAAGATATTGAATGCGCAGTGTTTAATTTGTTTAGAATAAACCTACTCTTAGCGTGTGTTAAAGCTGCAGACAGTGTTGAAGGTATGACGCTTGCCTAGAGCTAAAATAAGCTACACAGGTGATACGCTGCTGCGGAAATTGTATGATGTGGTGGCTGTTTAAATGACCCTGTCAAAGGATTTTCATTGAGCTTTTTAAGGAGCATTTTAACAATTCAAACATGTGCACCAGGCAGGTAAGTGTTTGGATTAGAGTTGGCCTCTGAATGTGATGATTTTAAGAGCACTAGCTCCTTTTTAAAATAAAAAATAAAAATAGAAACACCTGAAAGATTGGTGTAGAGGCTTGACGACAACAAATCCTATTAAGCTGACAGCAAATAAGTCTCTAGTATAAATCCGAATCAGCAAGATTGTTCAAAGCAGAAAGATTTCTTTCATTATAACCTGCAAAAACTCTTTAAGACATAGTGAAGTGTTCTCGGATGCTGCTTACAAGAGTTTTCTGTTTAGATGATTTCACTCATAATGCAGTTTAAATGAAGAATTTCACTGACAAGCAGTGAATTATTTTTAAGCAGATATGGTTGTAAGGATTAAAATAGTGATGCACTGATCAGTGATGGATCAGGATCAGTGATGATATTGACCTGAAATGCAGGATTGGTATAAAATTGAATCTTTAATTCTACTTTGTGGTATACATTTGTGTGATGTCAATTACACAATCCAGACACTAAACATGTCAATTATTCCAAAGAATTTTAAAATAAACTAGCAATCAAAGCTTCCAGAGGATGTTATGTGGGAATTTGATTAATGGACTTAGTTCTCAGATCTCGGTATTGTATAGACAATTGACAAAAAATGGGATAATTTAATCTGTAATTATTCTCTAACCAAACTTGCAGTGTAGCCGCTTACAAGTACATTACTTAAATGAACTGTTAATGTGTTCTAAGAAATACATCCATGAATGGGATGTTTTTCCTTTCACATGAGCACAAGTGAGCTTGGATAAACAAAGACATGAACATATAGGACTGTGTGATGCATTTACATCCTTACTTCTTTCATCATTAGTAAGTGCCTGGTCAGGGTCAGAGTAATTTAAATACCCACTTTGGATTTTAACTAAAATCTAGTTGCAAAAATCGTACAGACATTACATTATGACCACCTAACAGGCATGACATTATGACCATCTGCCTAATATTGTTTTGGTCCCCCTTTTGCTGCTAAAACAGTCCTGATCCATCGAAAATTAACAGCATTAACTTCTTCAGCAATTTACAGTATATAAGATACAGTAGCTTCTCTGTTGGATTAGACCACACGGGACAGCCTTTGCTCCTCATGTGTATTAATGAGCCTTGGCTGCCCATGACCCTATCACCAGTTCATCACTGTTCTTTTCTTGGACCACTTTTGATAGATACTGACCACTGTAGCCTGGGAACAGCCCACAAGAGCTGCACATTTGGAGATGCTCTGATTATCTCTTCATCATGGTACCCACTAATAGTTTGGTGTATACTAATATTGTGTTAAGTCAATCTGTAGATAATGAGAAATAAAGAATTAATTTAGGACTAGTATGGACTTCTTTGTGGACACACTGCATGACGATTTACGTAAATCCTTAATGCTTGAACACTTGAATAATAGAGAGAGATCTTGATAGAAGCAGAAGGAAATGAAAGAGAAATCACAAGGCTTTGAACTTTGGATTCTGATGTCCAGCAGTAGCCCTTAAACTCACCAACTCAAAAGACTTAAATGCCCCAATTTCTGCCAAATTTTGTCTACGTGCGTGTGTGCACAGAATTTTAAAGGTCTGCAGTTCTTAACCTGTTCTCTTTTTTGCCCAGAATCGAAGCCATCTACACATGACCTATTTCAACCAGACTATGCAATAGATAGATAGATAGATAGATAGATAGATAGATAGATAGATAGATAGATAGATAGATAGATAGATAGATAGATAGATAGATAGATAGATAGATAGATAGATATATTGAATGATTGAATGATTGAATGATTGATTGAACTTATATTTGTTACAACAGGTTTACTGGCGGAGCTATTTTGTGTTTTGTGTATTGTGTATTGTCCTGCACTGTCCTGTGTTGTCTTTTGCACTGTTTGCACCAGTTGCACACATGCACTTTATGGCCCTGTGTTTTTCTGTTTCTGTTATTGTTGTTTTATGTTGTTGTATGTAGCACCTGGGTTCTGGAGGAACGTTGTTTAATTTCACTGTGTACTGCATCAGCTATATATGGTTGAAATGACAATAAAAGCCTCTTGATTTGACTTGATTTGACCCCCTTCTGTTTTGCCCATGATGCATTTAGGCAGAATGATGTCATGATAGACGTGTCATGTTTTTGCTAACACCTTCCTCTGGGAATACTTATTAACGCTTGCTGCTTTATTAACTACCAGAAGTACTCATCTTGTCCCTGAAAGCACCTGTTTTTTATTATGGAGGACTACTAATGAAACTCACATTCTTTATAAAGTTCTAGCATTTCCACATTGGGAATCTTTATTTATGTCCCTGTAAATGTTAGAGTATGTGGTTTCTTGGCAAAGTTCTCCATCTCTGTCTGTCATTAGTTAAAAACAAAAGGTTGTTGGGAAATGTTTCTGGACCCTTACCTCTTGTGGGAGACAGTTCTCTCTTTACAGTGAGCACAGAGGCCACAGCAATATCTCTGCTTTATATCTCTGCCTTTCTCACTTTGTCTTGCACATAATAGTGAGACGTGTTGATCTTCAGGGGCTTTTTTTAAAGCAATTGGTAGATGTGGGTCATTGTGTTCTAGAGATGAACCTGACTAAATAAAAAAAAAACCTGCTTAAAAAAAGTGAAATACTTTCTCCTAGTTTGGCATCTGGAGACAAACATCAATAACAACACCTAGAATGATGAGAGAACAATTACTTCAGCACTATTCTCGCTCTTTCTCTTTCTCCCTAACTTACTCATTGTATTTCTATCTTCTTTTGTTACTCTGTGTACACATTGTGTCTGCCTGGATTAGCTAGAACTGGGGACTCATAGGTCATTTTTTTCAAACAATAGTTCATTTTCCCTGACAACATATTTAGAAATCTTCCAGGCCAGAGAACCTTAGCCAGAGACCTCCCAAGAGGAAGATGGATAATTATGAGCATAAACATGTACAGCATGCAGTCCAAGTTTAATATCCACGTTTGGGGCCGTTGAAAAAAATATTGAGGAGCAAGTATGTTTTTTAAAGTCAGCAGGAGAGCAGTCAGGGAATAATATCATGTGCTTTGTTGATTTGACGTAGATGTCTTTAACCACTTGACAACAAATCATAGTGGTTTGGACTCGTGGGTAATAATCAAATATAAAAGATCAATATAACACATTCTGGTCAAAACAACACCGAACTAAATAACTAAACAAAGGCGAATTGGAATTTATACTCTAATTAAATGGGTGGTATGTTTTGCTTTGCTGAAAAACAATGCTTTGCTTGATGGATTGTATATTAATAGAAACTGACATGCCCTTTGATGGTGCCAATGAAACATTACCTAGTTACATTTATTTAGTTAAATCTTTATTTATATAGAAATGATCCACAATGTGATACCGACCTGTGATTCTGGCACCAGTGGGATTTAGCCCTCACTTAATCTCTACTTAAAGCAGCACTTAGCACACTTTAATGCCTTTCCACAAACAGATCAGGATCTAAACATTTCAAGATCGATGCAAACACCACCATGATCTTTTAAATCACTAATCAACTTGATGCAACTGTGCCATTTGGCTGAATTGCATTCTGGAACACTAAGTCCAAGATATAGTGTCTCTAACAAAATGTAATTTTTTTCTATAACTGGAAAATATCTAGTCAGAAAAAGCTTTTGTTCTATTGTTTTTTCGGAGTTAATGAAATCTGAATGTTATCACAACTTCAGTAACAGTTTATAATAGCAATTATATCCCCCTGTGATTACAGCATTAGCTCTATAATCACAAATATTTCTATATCACTATGAATATCACTATAAAGATATTTGTCATGTTTGCTTTAAGATCAATCTGTCCCATTTGATATGCATTCTGTATAGGTAGGTTTGTACAGTTACTGACTGTATAAATAACAGTGACAATAAATTGGACAATAGTTTGTCAAATCCCCCCCAACCTTATCATTCAAGCAAAGATATTATTTGTGTCATGACTAAATCTCAGTACAGCAGTGACACTGATATAGTAGTGTGTGTGATGATGCAATGAGGTGTAGCTGCAGTTCAGGGAATATGTAAGCATAACCCTTTGTTTCAACCAAACACATATATCAAAACTCAGCCATATTCCAAATGCATAACACTAATGCAGAGAACAAATAATCCAATCAGATTAGTCTTTCGTATGCTTAACTCCTGAGATGTACAACATTGTAAATTCTAATCATTTGCTACGAAGCCGGAATCACAGAGACGGTTACTGGTAATAGAAGCACCCTCTGAATAATAAATAATTAATGAATAATGAATGAACAACAAATAACCAAATTCAAGAACGAGACAGAAAAAAGAAAAACTCTACAATAAGTCTCATCTTCAAGCAGCAGGTGTTTTTTATTGAATGAATGGCTTCATTTAAAATATTGTCCATGTTGCCTAAAACCTTTGCCCCAACAGACAGCAAGAAAGACAGAGATGGAGAAAAGGTACAGTTTAAGGTTGTGCCATTCTACTTTTCATTTGTGTAATAATGAAGCCGTGGCACACTTGCGCTCATGACTTGTGTAATTAAAAGAGTGCGAGTGAGCGCAATGATGAATGATGATAACTCATGCTGCTTTTAATTTAATTAGAGCTTATTTTAAGAATGTTCACACTGGTAAACACACACACAGGTAATGTGTGCATGACTCGCTCAATAAATCCACAGGAAATAAAGTCTCAGATCTAAAGAAATAAAAGTTTGTTTTGTTGACACTAATAAGGATCTATTCATTAAAAGCTAACAGGTTTTGTCTAGACATTTCGTGAGTTCTCTGAATAAGATCATCAATAGCGCGTTAACACTGAAGTGTCACCCAAATCCCAGCAAGCAGAAACCCTGGACTGACATAAGCCATGTGGTTTAGCGTTAGGCAGCATCAAAAATAAGCTGTGAGTTGAATTTGATTGTACTCATTCAATCTGGAACATTCAATTCCAGAGTCTGAGCATGAGCATGTATACAACGAACATTCAAATAAAAATAGTAGAAAAAAGGTATATTTTGATTTGTTTCAATTTCCTTTTGTTTCTTATGTGCACAGAAAGTGCTTTAAGCAGCTATAAAGAATGAAATTGGTGTGCTGCAGTTGTATATTCCTATCCAGACAAAAGACAAGATGCAAGAAGCATGCAAAAGCAAACTCTAAGCAAGTAAAAATAATAATAAATTGTTACTAATGTAAATATTGTATCAGTGGGATATTGCACATACAATATGTAGGCACTCTGAAATCACTCAATGCATCAGTTATAACAACGTGTAAGTGTAAAGGTAAATGCTTAAAGAGCAGTGCATAGAAGGTAATATGGGTTGTTTTTGTGGCTGTATTATTAGTTAGTTTAAAAGTCACGTGGCCTGCAAAAAGAAACTCTCTGGTGCGAGATCTGATGCTGCGATACCGTGCCTGAGGCTGCAGCCTGAACGGTCCATAGTTTGGGTGGCTGGAGTCTCTAATGATTCTTTGTGTTCCTCACACACTGCCTATTTTAGATGTCCTGGAGGGAGGGAAGCTGACCTCTGAAAATGGGCTTGTCTGTCTGCACCATTCTCTGCAGAGTTTCACAGTTGAGGGCAGTGCTGTTGCCATATCAGGCAGTGATTTCAGCAAGTCAGGATGCTCCACATGGTGCCCTTGTAGAACGCTGTGGATGTTGCGACTCATACCAAACTTCAGTTGTCTAAAAAAGATGAAGTGCTGATTAGTTTTCTTCACCACCACCTCAGTATGAGTGAACATAGGACATGGTGAGCCACAGTGAACAAACAGACATAGATTCAGAAATATATAAAATACTTGAACCCTGTAACTTTTCGAATGGAAAAAAGACAGGAGGCGGAGCCCGGAGGTGGCAGAGTTAAAGATGCTGAGATTTTCATCGGGCGTGACGAGGGTGAACAGGATTAGAAATGAGTTTATTAGAGGGACAGTGCAGTTCGGATGTTTGGAGGCAAGGTAAGAGAGGTGTTTTTAAGATAGTTTGTTCATATGCAGATGAGGGACATGGGGTAGATTGATAGAAGAATGCTGAGGATGTAGCTGCCAGGCAGGAGGACAAGAGGAAGGCCAAGGAGGAGGTTAATGGATATGGTGAGGGAAGACATACTGGTGGTTAATGTGAAAATGCTATTGTAGAGGACAGGGTAGTATGAAGGATGATCCGCTGTGGTGACACATAATGGGGGCAGCTGAAAAACAAAGAAGAAGAACTCAAATTTATGTTTTAGTATAAAATGGTGCTACAGTGATGGAAAAGACTATTAACTACTAGCATATTTTCAATGGTTATAATACAGATGTATTTTAAATGTTAAAATCAATGAATAACATATAACAACAAAATCTTTTGGTTTTAACAATTAATTGTGTCACTAAATCGTCGCATCCCATCCTTATTTGCTATGATCAATAATAAGCATAGATAAATAGAAACAAAGTTATTTAACCCTGTGTGTTTGTGTGGAGCAGGGTAGGATTGAAATTGGAAACAATAGTGTTCTATTTTGTTAAAAAATATCTTATTAAAATAAATAAAATATTAAAATCAGCATTATTCATTCATTCATTCATTCATTCATTCATTCATTCATTCATTCATTCGTTCGTTCATTCAAGCACTTTATCCTGGTCAGTCACATAGTGGACATGGAGCTTATTTAGCAAAATTAAAATTATTGACATTTTATTATTATTATTGCACCTGTTTAAACTCCCAGATTTAGATAATTTCACAAGATCAAAACACATTTACAGCAACTACTGTGAATAAAGTAAATTGAATAGAAATGTACAACAGCTACAAGAGTGGAAAATATGTGTTTGGACCTGCTGACAAAGTGGAAATGTATGTTCACATTTGAAACTTAAATGTTATTGTTAAAAATTGTTTATTATGCTAATAAACACATGTAAACATCATCATAGGTATTTATGCAAAAATGAGTGCTAAAATCTGTGATTTAAAATTTGTTTTGCAGCTGAATAAATACAATTACAGGTGGAATTCAGCGCTGTGCAGATGGTGTATCGCCATGCACAGTTTGAAGTTTAATCCAATACACCTGATCCAATTTATGGACAATTAAAACTAATAAAAAAACTAATAACTGTTCAACTGCAGGGAAAATGTCCAGCTCTACAATGCAGTACAGAAAAGTGAAGAGAAAATCCTAGTAATAAATAGAATATATGTAGTTACCTCAAATAAATGAAACTGGCACAATTGCATCCTTGTTACTTTTGTCTATAGTCTTCATTCAAGAGAGTTATACACTGACTTCTGTTCCTCTGTTGTGTTGAGAGATTTGTACAGCATCATAGACGTGCTACTTGTTTTGAATCATATGCATCAATTTATCTCTTCTGTCTATTTCTCAGTGTACTTCAGACTTCAACAAGTGACCATTCAGAGCTCTGCACCTTAAATGAAACCTAGGCTGTTGTCATGGAAATCCCTGATTCTGTTTTCTATCTTGTTTAGAGGACTCGAGGACCCCAGGGTTTAAAATTACTTGAGTGAAATTGGTTGATTTAGTACTAGTGACACTTATGTACGCCAACGACAGCGCATTTCACAAACAACCCGATGGCCTCATAACGCCAACTATAAGCAAAGCAGCTCGTCATTCTCGTCTTTACTTTGTTGACAGCAGTTCACTGAGAACAGATTATTGGTATCATTTGCTGTTGGCCTGTAGGCACTGGTGTTTGTATGTGCTATATGATGTGTGGGTATCAAATGCAAGAGAGGCCTGGGGCTAAATGTTGTACCTGATCTGTAACAAAATTGCACATTTTGAGTTTAATGCATTGATTTAATTTCACCTCTCGCCTGAATTGATATGCTTTAACATAGATGCCATTTGGAGGTTAACCATAGACAGAGAAAATTCATATGTACAACACAAGGAACATTAATAATTTAAACTAGCTATAAATCGTGCACAGGGGACACATTCTCAATTTGTATGCAATTTATCAGAAGCAATATGGACAACCAGCGCCTCCATCTGGGATAAGTGTGACATTGCAGGCTTGTGTTTAGACCTCAACTTGTAGCACTACTATTTGACAAAAAAAATCCTTCAGGACTCTTGGACTCTCTAAACAGCAAAAGTGAAAGTAAAAAGTGAAATAATTTTTTTTGTTTATTGTTACAAGCAACATGACAATAAAAATTTAAATAAATAAATAAATCTAAAATTATGTGTATATATATATATATATATATATATATATATATATATATATATATGTGTGTGTGTGTGTGTGTGTGTGTGTGTGTGTGTGTGTGTGTGTGTGTGTGTGTGTGGTGTGTGTGTGTGTAAGGGAGGCTCATTTGCAATGGTTTGGCCATGTGTAGAGGAGGGACATGGGGTATATTGGTAGGAGAATGCTGAGGATGGAGCCACCAGGAAGGAGGAAAAGAGGAAGACCAATGAGGAGGTTCATGGATGTGGTAAAGGAAGACTTTTGTAAAAAAAAATCATGATTGCCTTTTATTGCTTATAATATAATGACTATTACAATTTGATATATATTTTGTATTACTTTATGTTGATTTTTGTTTGAAAGCTGCAGATTTGTTAACTTGTACTTTTAGCTGTATATGTGTTTTTCCTGGATCTTTATTGTTTTATTGTCTAAACAGAAATAATAAAAATAATAATAGGATGGATATTAACATTGGCTAAAAATCTTCAGGAACTGCAGTATTAGCATAATTTTCAGAACAAAAAAAACAGTGACCTTGTGACATTTCTATTATTCTATAATCATCTCTAGCATTATATCATTACAGCATAATGCTATTTCATAATGAGTTTTCTGTTACGGCTTGCTTGAGAGGTTGATGTGCAGCTATCATCATCATCATCTTATTGTGTGTGATTATCTTTGAAAATATGTCATTAAAATAATATTTTCTGTATAATGTAGGACGTGATTGGTTTCCACTTCTGCCATGGCTCTCTGATTAATAAATGCTGGGTTTTATCTGCTGCCTACTGCAATGTATGGTGAGCTTACCATATGTTTAAAGGTAAATAATACATTTTATTTGTAAAATATACATGAATGTTCTTAAGAATCGGCTTAAATGAATATATTGTTATTTTCACAAGGCGACCTGGTACATACTAATGAATATAATTTATTATTTGATTGCAATTATTACAGCTCTCATGCAGCCTGTGTATTGAAGCCAATATCCTTGTGTATATGAGCTTTAATTAAATTTTGTTTTCAGTGAAAGTCTTCTCATTGTGTGGTCTTCGGTGAGCATAATTGGTCTGCTAATTCTGAAAACGTCCTAGGGTTAGGAATAAAGATGTTTTGAAAATCTAGCAAAAATCTAAAGCAATTCCAAACAAAAGTTTTTATTTCTTAACATGAAAAAAGAAACACACACACACACACACACACACACACACACACACACACACACACACACACACACACACACACAAAAAAAAACCCAAGCCTTTGTATAAATAAAAATCTTTGCAAATCTTCTTTATTCTAAAAACTGCACAAAATATATAAAAATGTAATAATTACACAACATATTTATTAAATTATTTATTATAAATTAAAAAAATATGAGGAAATAGTGTATACTGTGAAAAATGTATGAACTAGTGTGTGAATGATGTTGATTTACAACCTTTGAGGACTTATAGAACATTTTAATCAACTGGGTATTTGTCAGGTGCAAAGAACGTACGGGAACCAAAGTGAATTCAACGATGGCCTTTTAATGAGAAACAAAGGGGCAAGGCAGAAAGCACGAACAAACAAGGGTAAACTAAACCTGGAGAATACTGTGGCAGAGTGAGAACAAAAAACACACAGAATCTTGCACGCTAAGCGAAACCAAACGGAGTAGCTTGGGTAGTCCGGAATGTTCATTAGCCTAAGCTGTAGAACGGACGATGAGCTTGTGGATAAACGGGGTTATTATAGTGTGGTGACTGATTTGGACCAGGTGTGGATGATTAGTAAGTTGGTGAGCTGCTTGGAGTGATTGGAGGGTTTGGCGAGGGTGTGGCTGGTGGATCCCTGACAGTATTTTTTCTGAAAATAAAAAGAAAGTAAAGCTTTAAAAACTTTAATGAACTAAATCACAGAAAACACTAAAATTTTCAGGTCAAACCAGCACTTAGTCTAAGTCTGGACATAGAAGATCAGTAATTACCAAAATAGCTTGAAAAATTGTAAGATAAAATAATAAATATCAATAACTATGATTTCTTTTTTTTATTTCTGATATTATGAACATTATGGAATAGGAAATCATCTGACAAAAATGTAAAGAAAGCAATTGGAAGCAAAATCTTAAATTTTCAGTTGTGGTGCCATTGCTTTACTTTAATACCATTCCTATTTGACCTTCCTATCCTGGATCAGGTTTTTAAACACCTCAGGTAAAAAATTATCATCATCTGCAATGACATCCTTCTGATGAAACTGGCCTCCCCTGACAGCTTACTGCTTTTCTGTCTCCTGTGTGTGTGGCTGGACCACTGATAATTTCCCAGGTGAAATGATATGTATGACCACAGGATGGGGTCTGATCAAATTCTTTCGCTTTATCAATTTATTTATATGTATTTTGACAATGCAGTTTTCAGTCTTCTATTTCCTGTTCCAGCACATGAGGCTTTACCTGTACTCCACCAGGAATCTTTGCCTATACTGGACACTGATACTGTATGTGTATGTGCTTATAGGGTTATGTGATTACTAAAACAGTAATCTGAGCTGGTGCATCACAGGCATCTTCTATTGCATGGTACAGTCCTCTGATTTCTTGTTCTGATCCTGTTTTTCCTCTTTACTGTGTGTTACAGGGTGACTCTTACTGTATGTCCCTCTGGTGTGTACAAAGTCTGGAGCTTGGACTCTTCTTTGTATTGTCTCCTGGAGCATCCCTGGTGTCCATGCCTGTGTTAATGCTCTCTGGTTCTGGAACTGTTTCTGTTCCATCACTGCTAACTAAATCATTAAGTGAAACTTTTAATAAAATACATGTAATTATGTTCATATAAAAATAAAATGTTGTAATACGCTTCTTTAATATTTGAAGGTGAGACAAACGACAACCTCGAAATAGTGACATAAATTAGAAATTATATTATATTATATATACTTATTGTAAAAGGAATCCAAACAGTTACATACTTTAATGTAAGTTATTATCTCTATATTAATTAAATCATTCACAGGGACAGTAAGTCTTACAAGTCTTATAATACACTATAAGGCTAAAACACCTAACCATCAGACTCATATATTGATCTTTTTCAACTGTTAGTACAAAGAAGGCATAAACAAAGAAACAAAAAACCTAATTAATGAATAAAATTATGGTGATAATAAGAATACAATAAAAGTAAATATACATGTAATGTCACTGTATCTCTATACTGTTTTTCGAAAGGAATATGCACTATAATTAAGCCATGCACATTATGCACACAGTGTACAGCTTTAAACATTTTATTTAAATTGTTATTTATTAAATAACCATACATATTTTAAAGGATATTCCTGGCATGCTTGATTAGAGATGAGAAAATGCACAGGCCATAAACTGTACCATTCTAAGATAATCAGCATGAAAAAAATCTTGTTAGTGACTTTTGTACAGTTATATGTTAATTGGAAACAGACACATATCTAAAAGTGTGCATGTAAATAAAATTATATAAAAAGGCAGGAAAAAAGTAAATAAAGAGACACAAGTTCACATATTTGTATGAATGAATACAGCTGCACTTTTGTAATACACATTGTGTGGGAAATTAACAGATGGTTACTTGGAAACACAAACATGTAACCAGCAATCTCAAGGATTTGGTAACAATTTATTTGAATAGTCCAATGTAGACATAATAAATCAGCCATCAGGGTTGCACGATGCAGTGCACTCTTAGTCCAGTCCCAAGCCCGGATAAATGGGGAGATCTGTCTATCTATCTATCTATCTATCTATCTATCTATCTATCTATCTATCTATCTATCTATCTATCTATCTATCTATCTATCTATCTATCTATCTATCTCTCTCTCTCTCTCTCTCTCTCTCTCTCTCTCTCTCTCTCTGTCTGTCCATCCGTTCATCCGTCCATCCGTCCATCCGTCCATCCGTCCATCCGTCTGTCCAGTTATCTAGCAATCTATGTACCAACCTGTCTACTACACCTGCATTATATATATATATATATATATATATATACTGTATATATAAACAATAATGGGTGAACGATACTCCCTTAGGAACTCTCCAGGTACTTTTGAGAAACTTTTTTGACACCTTGACACCAAATTAAAAATGACCTTATTTCTTCCTTAAAATGGTACATTTCCTCAGTATAAACATTTAATATGTTCTATTGTGAATTACATATGAAATATATATGATTTGCCCATCATTGAATTATGTTTTTATTTAAAATGAACGCGGAATCCAAACCTTCCAGGAGTTGAGGTTGTCAAATGTCAAAACCCTTTAAACCTAAGGACTTAAATGTGTTTGTGTGTCTTCAATCATCTATTATTTTTACAATATAAAGCTGAATCTTATCTCATTTAAAATGTGATTATGGCATGTCTGTGAAAAGATTGATTTCAAGGACAAAAGACATATGCAGACTTTCCACAAAAAAAAAAAAAAAAACTTTGCTTCCTTTACAAGCTGTACATTATCCCACAGGTTTGAGATAAGATATCATGTTTAGGGCCTGGTGCGAGGTACATAAAATGCCCTCAGACTGAAGCACACAGTGAAGCTAAAATCATGGCTCTCCTTAGAATCCTCTCCTGCGTTGCTATTGTCAGTGCTGCCTATGGTAAGGTGTAGGGAATCTCGTTAACTGTTGTGCTTTTAAAATTTTGTAAAAAAAAAAAAAGGTACTAAAGATGTAATGTGTGTATCTGTCTCTCAGGCTGTGGAGCTCCTGCTGTAACTCCAGTCATCACTGGGTATTCCAGGATTGTAAATGGTGAGGAGGCAGTTCCTCATTCCTGGCCCTGGCAGGTGTCACTGCAGGTATGGTGTATGGTATCTCTTCTCTTTTTTTTTTTTACAAAATTAACTAAATAGACATATTAAAACAACAGTAATGTATATTTAAAATTATTCTTTTTAGTACATATTATTTTTGTCTGTACAGTGAAATAAATGAATGTTGTCCAAGATATATGTAATTTTTTTTGTGGTTACAGGACCAAACTGGTTTCCACTTTTGCGGTGGCTCCCTGATCAATGAATGGTGGGTTGTGTCTGCTGCCCACTGCAATGTGATGTAAGTCTTGTTCTAAGATTATCATTATACAAAAATTTAAATATATTTCTATATAAAGAAAAATAAAAAACAGGGTATGCCTAAGCCTCACTCTTTCCTGTGTGGATAATTTCACAAGCTCACATAAATACTAAGTGCTAAAGACTAAAGTCACACTGGACATATTTTCAACACACTCAAGTATATTACTAATTGAATTCTTTCTCTTTTTGATTTTTGTACCAGGACTTACCATCGTGTGATCCTAGGAGAGCATGATCGTTCTTCCAATGCTGAGCCCATCCAGACCATAAGGATTGCCAAGGTGCGTTTGAATTCATTTAATTCTAACAATCATAAGATATTTCAGTGAATCTCACAAATTGATGAATTAAATCGACTGCTGTTTCAAGTTTTAAACTAACCATGGCTTTTACCCCCTGTGATCAAATGGCCAGGTTTTTAAACACCAGCAGTACAACCCCATGACCATCAACAACGACATCCTTCTCATCAAGCTCGCTTCTCCTGCTCAGCTCAATGCTCATGTGTCTCCTGTGTGTGTGGCTGAGAGCAGTGACAACTTCCCTGGTGGCATGCAGTGTGTGACTTCAGGATGGGGTCTGACCAGATACAACGGTACCTTCATTATATCACTTATCACATGCTTGACTACTACTACTACTACTACTACTACTACTACTACAACTACTACTACTATCTCTTTAACTAGTATTAAGAATACCTTAATTCCTGCAGCTTTTGTAGAAAGTTTTGTCACTACCTCACAGCCCACATTTTGAACATATGTTATTCTCTAGGGTGCATGGACAACAAACATGCCAGTAGGTGGGCTATGTTTGCTAAATTGTCCCTAGTTGTGGCTATGTTTGCTAAATTGTCCCTAGTTGTAGCTATGTTTGCTAAATTGTCCCTAGTTGTGTGTCCCAATGTGTCTGTGCATGTACTGGTATCCCATTTAGGGTGTATTCATGCCTCGTGACCAGTGTTTCCCAAGATGTCAAAACGTAAACTAACTAAAACTTTGTACTGGAAGTGTGTGAGGTAATTAGTCAAGAATATGTGGTTAGTACACATAGGAGATAAACCTCCTGGGTGGATGTCAAACAACTTTTGATTTCCTTTCCTTTCAGATTTGTCATGTTTTAACTCTTTTACTTCATAATTGTGTAACAGCTCCCGACACCCCCGCTGTTCTTCAGCAGGCCTCTCTGCCCCTTCTGATCAATGATGACTGCCGCCGTCACTGGGGCAATAAAATTAGTGATTTAATGATTTGTGCTGGAGCCAGTGGAGTCTCTTCCTGCATGGTAAGACATAATATTGTAATAACCAATAAACCTATAAAACCTGCTATAACTAAAGGTTCTAGTTAACTTAAACACCTGTGTTTTCAGGGTGATTCTGGTGGCCCTCTGGTGTGTGAGAAGAATAATGCTTGGACTTTGGTAGGTATTGTATCTTGGGGCAGTGGCATGTGTAACACCTCCATACCTGCAGTCTATGCCCGTGTCACTGCTCTCCGTTCCTGGATGGATGGAATCATTGCAGCTAACTAAAAATACAACATTAATAAATATGTTTTTTTATCTTAATCTGCTGTTTGGGTAGTGAATTTTCTATTCTATTTTTCTTCTATGCAGATTGCAAACATTAATATAAGTCACTTGAAGCTGACAGTACATCTACAGTGCTACAGTACATCACTGAGGTGCTTTTTCTGGACATATTATAATCTAAAGTTGTTGACTGTCATATCCTGGGCTTTAAAAATTCCAGTCAATTTCAAAAAATGTATGAATCCTAATCCAAATAATACAAATATGGTCACAAGAGAAGACAGGGCCCAAATGTCAGAAATAGCAACAAAAGCAAAGGGCTAAGGCAAAGCCAAAATGAGGCAGTGCAAGGCATCGTGCATCAATGTATGGTCGTAGAAAAAAGTTAAATTAATATTTTACTATTCAGGCCTCACAGGCTTGGCAGGCAAAATTGATGATGGATGCCCCCTGGTGGTCTGGAGGAGGAGTATCAGGTTCAAGTTGTGACAGCTGTATTCAATTTCTAAAATTGTAACTCTTGCTTGTCTACTATTATGTCACCCTAAGTAAAAAGAGACTCTTTAAATTGAGGCACACCAACTTTTACACAATCACCCAGGATTTAAGCTGCATTAAAAAAACTAATACATTTTTTATTGCTTAAAAATAAGAAATTAATGTGTATATTATACGTATCCATATTTTAATTAAGAAGCAATATTAGATATTGTTAACTGTATACATGACACATTATAAATAGGAAATACGTTTTCCTAACAACAAAATAATGTTTTTACAGTAGAAATGATTCAAATCAATTGTGCTAATAGTGTTTTGGAAAGAAACCCATAAACATAAGTAATAACATTGAAAATCCAAAACTGGAACATTCAAGTCTTGAGGGTGAAAATAACATTTTCTGGCGCTCATTCACATAATTTATTCTGTTATCATTTTAAACAGTTATTAATTTTATTAGTTTATTTGCATACTTATTATACCAGTCTCATAAGCACACACACACACACACGCACGCACGCACGCACGCACCAATGCATGCACGCACGCATGCACGCGGACAAACACACACACACACACACACACACACACACACACACACACACACACACACACACACACACACACACACAGTGAAACAACATAGTGTCAGTGGAGAAAACTCTGGACTGTTGAGTTGTTAGTCAAGTCAAGTCAAGAAGCTTTTATTGTCATTTCAACCATATAAAGCTGACGCAGTACATAGTGAAATGAAACAACGTTCCTCCAGAACCCAGAAAAAGAAACACAGGGCTAAGGACTAGTAAGTTTCCTCACCACATGAAGTGCATGTGTGCAACCTGGTGCAAACAACCACAAGACAACACAGGACAGTGCTAGACAATACACAAAAGACAAAATAGCTCTGCCAGTAAACCTGTTGTAAAGAGACAAAGTGAACAGTAGCAAAAATGTAAACAAAATGTTGTGCAAAAGAGCAAATAGCAGCAATCCAGAAAAGATGTGATTTAGAAAGAAAGAAGAGATGTGATACCGGTCTGTAGTTTTTGATGTCTGATGGATCCAGAGCAGGTTTCTTCAAGATGGGAATGACCCTTGCTTGCTTGAAGGTAGTTGGTACATAGTCAGATGTTAATGACCCATTGATGATTGTGGAGATGAAGGGCAAGAGATCTTGTGTGATGGTCTGAAGCATAGTTGAAGGGATTGGATCCAGAGGACAGGTGGTGGGATTGCAAGTTTGGATGACTTGCAGTATCTCATCTTCTGTTAAGATTGAGAAGCTTGACAGAGACGTAGTAAATTGTTGGCAATTAGCACTGCTTCAATGGAGATATTTTTTTATATTTATTTCTGAATATATTTATTTTAAAATTTATGTAATGTTTTTTGTTTTAACCTAACTGGTTCTTCATTATAAACGTATAACTTTAGGCAGTTGTGCTCTGCATAACCTAGGTTTGCCCTTTGTAGTGTGATTTTCATAGTTGTATCTTTTATAACACTAGTTGTTTGTGGCAGAATCTGTATATAAAGAGAGAATAATATTGGGCTTAAAAGTGAAACTTGTAGGCATGTTGTGCTATGGTTTAATGTAGTATACAATATAATAAAAATCTATATTTTTATGTAGCATGCTGTCTTTTCACACTTATTTTGTTCTAACATTCTAACATCTGAGGCCCTACTGTTAAAAGATGAATACAAACATCACTGGGAGAGCAGGACCATTGAGGAAATTAATTGTGCCGGAGCTTCTGGCAGCTTTATAAGCTATGGCATGCGTGGTGAAGCACCATATTCATCAAACCACCAAGAGAATTCACTCTTTAAACTATTTTCAGGGTGATGTCAGGCTAAAGACTGGGCAATTGTTGATTGTTTCTGGGGCAATGCCACGTATTGACTTCACATTGACAAGATATCGCAGGCCTGTATCATAAAGTTCCATGACTGAATGAATTGGATCGATTTGGATAAAAAAAAAAAGGTTTCATTGAATTTAACTTTTGTTCTGATATTCTACAAATAATAACATAAAATGTAACAACAAAGAATAACAACATTCAGGTGATAGTCATATTAATTAGTATCACATTGCAGAATACATTTTGAGATATTATTACTTTGTTGTAGATCTAGAAATAGGATCTAAAAATCTTTTTTTTAAAGTATTTACCAAAAACACAGCCAGGTGCTTTGCCTATTATTTATTAATGACACACAATTATATAGGTTTTATTACATTAAAAATTTATAAATAATACAATGCAGTTCTGCATACCAATTTGCTTTAACAACGTAAAAAAAAAAGGACACCATTTTCACATATATATTTGTACATGTATAAACAATTACAACAATTCATAGACATTTTTCGTCTGCATGTTGCACTGAGGATCTGAGTTTAGGCCTGTGAGGTTTTGTAAATGTATATTTTGGCATGTTTATCATGAATGGTACACTTCACATTAAGGTTTCCTTTACATAATAATATTATTTACCTCATTTGTTGAAATGGACACATAAAATATTAATAAAGTTTACCGTTAACACCTTCACAACATTTTTTATAAATGTTCCTTAACTGTGTTGAGAAATGTTGGTATAAACTAATCTATTCATCATGTCTTTAAAAGTTTACATTATTATAATTTTGGCAAACAGCCTTATCCAAGGCATCTTGCAATGATCTGATATATAGAATCATAGGTTAGGGTTCTTGCACAAATGCCCAGCAGGGCAGATTGGTGGGGCTGGGATTTGAACTCATGACCTTCTGATCCCAAGTCCAATGCTCAACCACTAACCTAAAACTATTATTGTTAATGTAGATGCTGAATAATCATTTTCAAATAATATTTGCTCATAACTGTTAAGTTCCTGATTAGTTTTATGTTAATTCAGGCCACTTTAATGTAAAGCAGTACCATTATGGATTCTTGTGCATACTAATAAATGTACATTGGCATAAGATTTATTTCTGCACATCATCTGTAACCCAGCCACTACTGCAGGAGCAGTGTTATGGGTGCTAGGCACGCCTGTGTTTACAAGTGTGGTCCATGCTGCGGCAGTAACAGAAGGCTTTGAAAAAGCGGCAATAGCAGGTATCACACGAGTCGCAGCAGGGCAGCTGGTGGCCCAGGCATGACTGCTGGTGTGGAATACAGCGGCCTGGTGAACGTGTGCCTCTCCTTTGGAGCTGTACAGCATCTGCCATATCCTGTGGATACTGAAAGGTCAGCTTTATCTTATCTTATCTTATCTTATTGTACTTAACAAAAGTTGCACAACTGACCCTGGTCATCTTTAAAAAGATTATATTGAATACACTTAAATTGATATAAAGGAATAATGATTATACATGCTATTTATTCAAGTAGACATACCAAGCTTCATTTTAATATACCTCATGTTAAAACACACAGATTTGTATACAAATACACAGAAAGCACAGATTAAGTAATAAAATACTTGAGAACATTTTACAGGTTTGTTCTTCACACTGTGTATTACTTAGCGCAGTGGATCTGGTTCATGTCATTCATCTGATTTTTCCGATGCAGACTAATTAGTGTCTATTGTATGGTTTGGGATGCAAATTTAAGATTAATCATCATGGTGGAAAAAGCAAGCTATGAAATGTTATTTATGAAATTTAAATTATTATACTCTATAAAAATGTATTATAGAATAGCTGCTAATACAAATAAATTCAGCAATAAATTCTAAGTAGCAGCTATTATTCCTAAAAGCTAATTTGTTAATTAGCAAATAAATTTGAGCTATTACGAGTACAAATATGTGATTTCTTGACTGTGAATTTAAGTGAGAAATGTACAGGGAGGTCCAGTTACTTAAGCAGGCTTAGGCTGATTTTATTATTATCAACTATAACTGATCTCACCACATGACAACAACAAGCTCCTTTCTTTCTTTCTGTATCACTCTCACCATCACTGATCACAGGCTTTCTTGACACACACACACACACACACACACACACACACACACACACACACACACACACACACAAACAACAACAATACTAATACTACTTCTTCTACTACTACTACCACTACTACTACTACTACTACTACTACTACTACTACTAATAATAATAATAATAATAATAATAATAAGAAGAAGAAGAAGAAGAAGAAGCAGAAGTTGAAAAAAGAAGAAGAGGAAGTGAGGGAATTGAATGTGTGTCTGTGCATCAGTACATGATCAATATTGTGGGCTCTCTGTGCCTGTTAAAATGCACTTTATTACTAAAGCAACCCTCTGTCGCTAAACAGTAAAGAGTGCATAAGGATTAAGTGAAAATTACGCCTACCTCATCATAAGAAACAGGATCCACCATCAGCTGTTCCTCCATTGAATCAATTCGAAGTTGTACCGTGTCCACTGCAGGAGCTGAATCTTGTACAGCTATACAAAAGAAATCATGAGTGTCAGTCTGTAATAGTACTTCAGTAGGAGTACTTAGCTGTATTTTTATTTAAAACGGCATTTTCACTTCAGCAATATGCTGGAAAAGTTTTTTTATAGTTTTAAGGCAGTTCTTAACTTCATGAGACATTCCTTAACATATATAACAAAACTCAATGCTAGTAAGCCCTTCAAAAAAATAAATGTATACACATAATTGCTCCTTGTACAAAATATGCTGAAATATGTCACTTACAAATGCCAGGGAAAAACGAGGTATCTGTCCTCCTCAGGCTCGGATGCGAGACCTCCAGGCGGTTAGTACGGACAAGACCTGACGCCACACGGACAGTGCTGAGACTCAACCAGCCGAAGATCATGACATTCAACATGACCACTTAGTCACAAATGTTTCCTCTACACTGTCAGCAGGCTGCCTATTCACTGTATTGAGACGAAGTTTTAGAGGCAAAGGACAGTCATCAAAATCAGAATTTCATGCTCTAATGGACAGCTACAATTTGCAGTAATGAGAAAAACTCCATGACGATGCCAATGACCTCATTATTATCTATCCATATGTAATGCATCTAGTGTGAAGCCACTGTAAAAAGATACTTTAAAATTTATGCTTAGCAGACTGAAATTAGCTAATTGTGTCTGGGGTCTAAATTTATCAGCCATGTAATTTAACCCAGGACAATAAAAAGCCAGTTTACTGCAAGAAATGTTTTTCACCTATATATCATGTCTACCAACTGACAAAAGTAAGCCAGAAGCTATGTGCCAGGTGTTTTTTTTTTATGCCTGTTAATGCGTCTATATAAATGTATATGTGTTAGCGTGTATGTGGTGATCTTGCCTACCTGCAGAGTTCTTCACCCCTGGTTCAGGGTGTGTACCCAACTCTTGTTTTTAAGCCTCCATGAAGTAGGAGGAGTGGGGCCACATGATCCTAATCAGTGGGTGGGGGTTTAATCTCTTACATTGTGCTCTTTTCATTCACACACATACATATGCTAGTGATGGAAATTCAGTCTTTTTTCAGTGAGTCAGACCTCCGAGTACTCGGCTCAGCAATAAAAATTGTCTCTATCTGTTTATTTTTCACATAATTTCCAATCTCCATCTCCACCCCCCTCAAAATACAAACAAACAAAAAACCTGCTAAAATTGTTTAGATAGATAGATAGATAGATAGATAGATAGATAGATAGATAGATGGATAGATGGATAGATGGATAGATAGATAGATAGATAGATAGATAGATAGATAGATAGATAGATAGATAGAGTGTGTGTGTGTGTGTGTGTGTGTGTGTGTGTGTGTGTGTGTTTTTGCAGGAAATTTGACTTTCTCATACTTGAATTGTTTATTTGTAAAAGTGAGAGTTTAGTTGTTTGTGAATGACACATAACTAACACACATGAGTGTTTTTCTAGCACACAAGAACCACATAGATAGCTTTGATCCGCTTGTGGATTTTCCATTATGGTGCTTTCCTAATGCCACTTAGATTTTTTTTTAAGTGTGTGTGTACGTGTTAGACAGCATGCTGAACGGAACAGAGTACAAAATGACCAATTGGCTTCTTCTTTTTCCATTAGATGTTTATTACAGCTTGATAAACAGAGCATTACATTCACAAAAGCATCAAAGCCTATCTTCCATGGACTGGTGACGTCCGGTGGTTTTAAAAGTGACACAACACAGTAGGCAGAAGAATTGTCAATACAAATGATCAAGGATCTGCCTATTAACTGCAATCAGCTCAGCTACGTAATTTTTTTGCTTTTTGTCTGAATTTGAGCGACTGACAGAAAATTTGTGGAAATTGGCAGTAATGTATTAGCAATATTTGTAGGATGTTAATCATGAACATCAAGTAACATTAAATTACCTGAAAATCCAAACATGTTTCTTGCTTTGGTTTTGTTTTGATAAATATGAAATTGCGTATGAATGATACCGACAGGAACTACGATAACAAGAAATTGGTGTGGACATAAGTGCAGGTATCCAAGACTTTATTAATGTTGGCAATCAAAACAAGGATTGAATGTAATCCAAGAACAAGGTGCAGGCAATGGTCATGTGATTAATGAACAACCTGAGCTAGAAAAGACATGGGCAAAACCATAATAACAATCGTACAGCTGCTTGGAAATGACTGGAACAAAGTGAAAGCAGAGCATATAATCCACAGCATAAAGGTGCAGTGAGGATGCTTATGTACCGTGTGTAATTCAGAGGTGGGAAGTAAAGAAGTACAAATACTTTGTTACATTTACATTTGCGGCATTTAGCAGACGCCCTTGTCCAGAGCGACATACAAAAATGCTTTGAGTCTCTAGCAATAAATAAATATACACTGGTTCGCTAGATTACAAACTTAATATAAATATTACTCTGTAACTTTGTTATTGTATTTAAGTACATTTTTCTAGTGTCAGTACTTTACTTCACTTTTTATTTTTCGGACAACATTTTACTTTTACTCATTAATTTTTTTACACAAATATCTGTACTTTCTTACCTTTTCTTACTGACTCGTTTTCATCTATTTGGTGACTTGATCAATATTTATTTTTTTTCATTGCGCATTGTTTTCGAACCATCAACCTATTTCTTGTCATTGTGCGGCTTTTTCAACCTACCACTGGTGTATCATTTCCTTGCACCACAGATGTATGCTAACCTATAAAGCTAACAATGAGCAAGGCAGAAGGCAACAAGAAGTATGGAGAGTCAGCGATGTAAACATGACTGAGAACAGAAACATTTTTACTTAAGTACATATAAGAGTCCATACTTCTTTATCTTGAGTGAAAAAGTGTAGTCATTACTTCAGCTTTTACCAGAGTCTTTAAAAACATGAGCATTTGTACTTCTGCTTGAATGAAGGATGTGTGTATTTTTTTGCCATCTCTGGTGTAATTAACTCTAGGTGAGTGTCAGTAATTTTGTGAATGTTAATGTCTTTAAGTTGCTGTCAGTGGCAGCCATGATTGTTAGCAGCATTGTACTCCAGGGACTGGGGTTTAATGCTGAATCCATATGAAAACAGGCTGTAATTGTTGCATACAGTGTATACAGTGTAAATCTCTTTTGCTTGTTTTTTTTATCATAAATTCAGAATTTATCAGGATTCCTATTAATGTCTTATGAACTGCTAATATAAATGTATATTTTTTCCTTTTGAGAAATATTGGGCTCCAACCTCTTCATGTTTAAATGTAGCACAGTTGGCATTTGTTTTATACTTGGATTTTTAAATATTTGGTTTGCTAGACTTTGTGTGGTGAAACTACCATGGATCACCAATGTAATTTCTTGTTGTATTTTTGTTTTACTTGACACACACACACAAGTACAATTTTATAAACTCCTTTGTTTTAAAAAATTATTTTTCATTCATTAACTAAAAATGTAATCAATTCACAAATACAACAAATTATGGAATCTATTAAATCCACCATATCATAAAAACCTGCATTCTGTTAAATTGAACATATTTCAGTTTCAATCCATTTTCCTGGAACAATTTACTGGATCTTATTTCCTATAAAACAGAAGGAAGGCTACTATCCTAAGGTGTACTTCAGCCATTAACTGTTCGTATTAGTTGACTCTAGTAGACTTTAAGTGGGAACAAATTAAGGTAGTTTTATCTCATTTCCTGTTTATTGTGGTTCCGATTTATTTATTTATTTTTTTTATGTGGAAAGTCACGTAGAGCACTTATATAGTCGTAGTGTACATTTAGGTCAAGATTGCTTATGGCTTTTTTTTATCAACTCAGTGTTTTCATTCTATACATCAGTAAGGAAGTAAAGGATGCTGTTTACACACAGTGTGCATTTTTTAGATTACTTTCAAAGCTGAAGAATTTTTGGTTTCATTACGGTGACAAATATTATATTCTTTCAAAAGCAGCAGACAATTTTCTCTTGTCTGTGTGTCACTGCCTCAATCTCACCATAATTAGCTGTTTGTTGAATCATTAAAGTCATTTATTAGCCTTGATGCTTTGTTTAGTCCATTTAACTACACAAGAAGCACTGTGCTTCCACATGGACCATTATTACTGATGCACCACATACTTAACTCTGCAGCGCTCTGGAAAGGTAAACACTGAAGACACTGCAGAATAAAAATGGAGGAACATCTAGAAAACATTGAGGAGCAAGGAGAAGATTCAGGCCAAAAAAAACCCCAGAAAGTTTCTAAAGTTTCAGATTATTTCAAACTAATACAAAAACACAGTGCAGTGCATTGGACTTATTTTTTTTTTTTTAAGTAATTTGAAATTGATTTTTATAATTTTATTTATTACTTTTTTATGTGTTTTATGTATTTTATGTTAAATTTTCACAGATATTCTTGTATGCAATAAAATTTATATTTTTCTAAACATGAAACAAATTACTTGCTAATTTTAAGAGACCTGTTTTATTTCTCTCTTGTATATTTAGTATTGCTTTTTAATAAAGAAAAGTAATTTTTGTCTGATTACTCGATAAATATTCGATTACTAAAATAATTGATAGTTGCAGCCCTAGTTTGTTGAGTTTTACAAAGCATGCTGCAACTTAAAGTACGTATTTACATTTCACATTTACATTTATGGCATTTGTCAGACCAATTTTGGGGGCATTTTGTCTTCTTTTTTCCATTCTCCTATATACAGTTTTGCATGGTGGGCCAAATCAAGGGTCACCATGGGCTGACTTTGCCCCCATGCCCTTGCTTGGGCATCTCTTGTCTTCACATTATATTTGATCTTTTTGGTAGTTTGTTACAGTGACTAAGATGCTTTAATGTCTTGACCTGGTCATTGAGTGTATATACAACATGACATGAATCGAATTGTTTTTGTTTTAGCCCATACTCACATTAGTCTATTCCAAAAGGCCCAATTATTTTCCTATATAGGGTTAAAAATCAGACATGATTGATTTGATGTTGCATGATGTTGCACAATTTCCTTTGGTTTGTTTACCACTACCTTGATCTCTCCATAATTAGCTCTTTGTAGAGTGTGACGAAGCAGGCTGTACCTGCATCGTGAAGTACGCATGTTCATAAAATTACAGAAAAAGTTTAATTAATTTATGTTCTTTATATTTATTCTATATTTTTGTAGCTTCAGAATATAACATGTTAAATGTTACATTAGAAATGATGTTTGTTTTTTCCATGTCATATATTGCATGGTGGGTCAAATCAAAGGTCACCACGGGCCAGCTTTAGCCCCGGCCTCTTGTTTGCGCATCTGTGCTCTATGCATTATATTTAATATCTTTGGGAGTTTATGACAATGATTAGGGTGCTTAATGCATTGGCTTAAAGACGATTCGCAAATTAGGTATGTGCATAAATCAATCTGTTTTCCTATTAAAGTGGTTGATAAGTGTATATATAATGCGTAACTGTATATTTTTCTATTTTCTCCCATCCTCACGTTAGTCTATGCCAGGGATGCCCAAACTTTTTTCTATATAAGCCTAACAATTAAACTTGATTGATTTGAATTTGCATGAAAAGTAAAGACAAATATTATATTATTTCAAAATAGCAGACAGTTGCCTACATTTTGTACATTAAACAGTCAAATACATTTATATTTTTTATATTACATTTTATGCAACTTTACCATAAAAGAATATATGTTATGGTATATTAGAAATGGAGATCTTTGCTAATGCAGTTTCTCATATATTGCATTAGCAAATGTCATCTGTGCATTACAGTGAATCTCTTTGGGAGTTGATGACAGTGACTAGGACGCAGACATCTGGATCACGTGATCGGTCACATGAGCAGCTCAGTTCCGCTGCAGTTCGGCCTGTAGGCTCAGACACAGACACACTCTCTTCTTCCAACAGCATTTACCGTTTATTAGACAAATAATAAAAAAATAACCATCATGCCTTTTTCGGAGTTATATTTTAACGTGGATAATGGTTATTTGGAAGGCCTTGTGAGAGGTTTTAAGGCTGGAATCCTCGCTCAGAGCGATTACCTGAACCTGGTACAGTGTGAAACACTTGAAGGTGAGCCTGAATATTCATAATTATTTGTGATTTCCGTCTTTTATACAAACCAGTGACAGTTTTTTTCATTAAAAGTCTATTTTTAGTGCAGTACTTCAGACGCTTAGAATACGGTATGTCGCTAGCTAGCTACACAGCCGTGTGATGAGCTAGCATAAAACACTTAGTAAGAAATTAATATATAATTGCTCTCAAATGCATTAGGCTTTTGATGTAAAATATTTTGGTGTTTCATTAATATTAAAAACGGAAACAAAAACAACAAACAAAAAAAGAATTTCTGCATCCATCACCACAGCGTTGTTAGCCAGTTAGCTAGGTCTGAGAGTCAGCTGACCGGTATGCTAGCGCGTTTATTTCACATACACGGCCCTTTTTATACATGTTAAGGACGAGTATGTATTTTGACAGCTATTCACACACAAATCAACGTATAAAACAATTCATTTTAGTATGTCCCTTTTGACTTGTGTTGGTCTGGCGGAAAAACAGCCATTTAAAGCGTTACTAGCTGGTCATGTGATGTACAGTAGGTATGCTGAATGATGCAGCTTACACAGCAAATTCTCACTATAACTCATTTATATCACAATCAGAACCAGGTTTATTGGCCAAGTGTGTTGACACACACAAGGAATTTGGTTCTAGCTGTTAGTTACTCTCAAAGTACAGACATAAATAAAAACTATACATTCAGCTTGGACTATACAAGGCAAGACAATACAGACAATGTGAGACAATATAGACAGTATGAGTATTAAATAGGTCTTAATATCTGTAACAACTTAGATAGTTCCAATTTTTTCTTTAGTTAAACACGTGTAAAAATGTTTTATCCATGACACTACGTTACAAATAGTTTTTATGTTTCACCATATCTGATTTTCTCTGAGTCACATGGATTTATTTTTTTCAGCTTCTTAGTTTGCGGAACTGGAAACGGTTCTGTCACAATCTTGGAAAAGTTGCAAATTGTCTGAATCTTCTCTTTTAACGTGCAAACAGATTTTACCACTGCAAGGATATTGATGTTTAGGATATACTGTGTGGCGTAAATGCAGTGTAGGAACAAATGACATGAAACGATTTGAGATCTTTCAATAGAAATGGCAGACTGCAGGTTGTGTTTTTATATATATATATATATATATATATATATATATATATATATATATATATATATATATATAAAAGGACCTTCTGGATGACATTTAAACAGTGTCTTTAATAGTGTGCAGGAAAGCAGGCATTCTGAGCGTGTAGAGCATCTTCAGTGATCCTGGTCATTAAAAAAACGAAAACAAGATGCTTTGAATTGTGCCCACACAAAGCTTTGTGAGTGTGGACCAGAAAGAAGTATACCGAGATCCTATTGCATGTAGCTGTTCCTGTTCACACATTGGATTAACATCCGTCTCAGGTGATTTAATTACAAGTGGACATTTGAGACACATTCTTTATATACATGGCATCATGAATGCATCTCCTGTGACTGCTTTTTTTTTTTTTTTATATATATATATATAAATTCATGATGTTGGCCGCCTTCTGCAGATGAGACAATGAAAGAAGCTTATATATATATATATATATATATATATATATATATATATATATATATATATATATATATATATATATATATATATATATGTGTGTGCTTTAATATTTGTGGCTTTGGAGAGAAGGCCCTGCCTTCATTTTAACATGATGTCTAAACATAATGTATTTTAGTAATGTCTGGCAATGTTGCAGAGGTTTTATTATTATTTTTATTATTATAAATTTTTTTTGTGGCTGCCTCGGCTGCATCAAGATGCATTCTCATTTACACCACACACATGACTTGGCCTTATGCATTCCACATGTGCGATCAGATCACACTCTGTGCCGTCCACTTATAATCCGCTCAGCGAGGATTCATTTTAATGATAGGTAGGAATAGGGGCATAAGACACGTACTTTTCTGTTCCTCTCCCCTTGTTCCCATTTTAGACATGTTGCTTGTGAATCACAGTGCAGTTTGCAGCACCGTGCACTCATTTGACCATTTGACCATGCTAAAAGATACATTCCAGGAAGTTCAGGTCAGCCACATTTGCACTGTTCTCTACAGACATCATTTTCATGCAATAACAATTGAAACATAAAAAAAAAATGAGCAGTTAATCGGTAGCAGCACCTGGCACTAACCAACATAAACATAGCTACTTAAAATGCTCCAGTGACATAACTGATACAAAAAAACTAATTGTTCGAAAATTGATCTGAAAAGAATTTATTTTGTTTTGCTTCAGTTTGCGGTTACTGTCATTTCCTCAGATCTGAAGCTTCACCTGCAGAGCACAGATTACGGAAGCTTTCTGGCCAATGAAGCTTCTCCCCTCACAGTATCAGTCATCGATGACAAGCTGAAGGAGAAGATGGTGGTCGAGTTCCGCCACATGAGGAACCAGTCATATGAGCCTTTAGCCAGCTTCATGGATTTCATCACGTAAATATTTCACATTGTTGATTTTTGTATTTATCTGAGTACGTTTTACATGTAAGCATATCATTTAATTAGGTCAGCTGGAATAATATTTCAGCAGAATGTGTGTGACCATAATCAACAGAAGTAATTTCAATTTTAATGCTGGGAAATCACCTTCACTAATTTCCATAATTTTCTCCTGTTATGTTTACTATTGCTAGTCAGCTACTAGAAGAACTCTAATGTTTTTGCAAACTCTGGTAAAAGCTGTGTCATGCTCTTGTTATTGCAGCTACAGCTACATGATTGATAATGTCATCCTCCTGATCACGGGCACGCTGCACCAGAGGGCTATCTCAGAGCTGGTGCCTAAATGCCACCCGCTGGGCAGCTTTGAGCAGATGGAGGCTGTCAACATTGCTCAGACCCCTGCTGAGCTCTACAACGCCATCCTAGTTGATACACCATTGGGTGAGAAATTAATTTGATAGGTTGGCCATGTGGCTATTGTAAGATTTTTAAGTGCTGATTCCCTCAACATTTATAGTAAAATAATTACTTCTTTAAAATAATCTTCTCATCTGTCTTGTTTCAGCTGCTTTCTTTCAGGATTGCATCTCCGAGCAGGATCTCGATGAGATGAACATAGAGATTATCCGTAACACCCTCTACAAGGTGTCAACCAGAGCTCACTTTTCCATGAGAATCTTTAAACTTGATTAGTAAACCTGAAATGAAGAGAAGGAGTCTTACACTGAAATAAAATGTTTTGTCTCCCCCCCCCAGGCTTATCTTGAGGCCTTTTATAAGTTCTGCACTAATTTAGGGGGAACCACAGCAGACACAATGTGCCCTATTTTGGAAGTGAGTAAGCCTTTGCTACAGTGCATGTTAAAACCTGTCAAAAGCTGTTTTGATTCATTTTCTGTTTTATTCTTGTGCCAGCTGCAAGGCAAATCTACATGCATTTGTTCTAATAGGTTTTCATTACTTTAGTTATCAACAATGTGGCATTGTTGATTTTTAACATTTTTAGAAGAGGTCTTCAGTGCCAGAGCTAAAGTATCTCTGGATAGAGAGTATTGGTTTCTCTGTAACAGCACCAGCTGCATAAAAAAAAACCCCAAATAAAACCCCCCAAATTTTTTTTATGGTGAAGAAATTAGATAGCTGCACGCATTAACAGGAATTAACATGTATTACAGATATTCCACATCCTTTTACTGGGTTTTTCTAAATACATACATAAAAAACAAAAATGTAATTTAATTCCATTAATCCATTTTATCTCTGATCTTCTAGAATGATATTGATGATGCCTTTCATATATAAGTGAGTTTTTCCTGTTCAGTTTGAAGCAGATCGGAGAGCCTTTATAATCACCATCAACTCATTTGGGACTGAGTTGTCTAAAGAGGACCGGGCTAAACTCTTTCCTCACTGTGGTAAGCTTTACCCTGAAGGCCTTGCACAGCTGGCACGGGCTGACGACTATGAGCAGGTCAAAGCTGTTGCTGACTACTACCCTGTAAGTTCTCACACAACACCAGTGCAAATGTACTATATATATATATAGAGTAGTCTGTTGCTGGTTTGATTAATTCAAATGCTTGTCATTTGAGTAATAAATGCTTTGCTTTTGTTTGTTTGGCTTCATCTCTCAGTCCTTTTTGTGGAATATAGAAAACCAAAACCGAGATATTTAATAATTATTAACTAATTTGAATTAAATATTGAATGAAATGTGCCTTCACCAGATTACATTAAGGTCCTGAATGCCTTTTTAATACCATTTCCTGATCCGATTCATTTTGAGCAATAAATCTATACTTCAACTTCCCAGACACTTGGACTTTTTAAAATTGTTTTTCCTTTTAGAATGCTGCAGGGAATACTTTGATGTGTTTCAAGAAATAGGAGACATGGCCACATTATGACAACCGCATCATTTCTGTGTTTTCATTTTTTTTTTCCCCCAGGAATACAAGCTTCTGTTTGAGGGTGCTGGAAGTAACCCAGGAGATAAAACACTGGAGGACCGCTTCTTTGAGCACGAGGTGAGCATGATCATGAGAGAGGAGACAATGAGCTTAGTGAAGTTAGAGAGGACCAAAAGGACCACAGTATTCGCTTCTGGCATTGGGTTATGCAACACAAGTGATCTTAGTAATTATTATCTACACTGTCGCAGAACGAAAATAACCCACTTAATAAATCATTTGAAATCACCCTGGAAGTGCAAGCAGCAGGTTTTTGTCTTTCTCTTTATTAACAAAGCCTGCATGTCTGTCATTTGTACAGGTGAAGCTGAACAAACTGGCCTTCCTTAACCAGTTCCACTTCAGCGTGTTCTACGCTTATGTAAAGCTGAAGGAGCAGGAATGCCGTAACATTGTGTGGATTGCAGAGTGTATTGCACAGAGGCACCGTGCTAAGATAGACAACTATATCCCCATTTTCTAATGTTAGACCCTCTCTGTACCTCTTGTCTTGATATTGTCATTCACACCCTGTTATTTATAAGTGCTGTATATTTTGATCATTTCTAAAATATCTAATGATGTATGTTTGTCTAGAAGTCCAGCTTTCAGGCAAGAGCTTTATCTGGTTAAGATTTAACACATTTACATTCTGTCTAGAAGGGAATTATCTTTGGTGGCTCTTGGTTCAGTTAAAGTTTTTAACACTTCATTATGGTACCTAGGGAGTAAAACTGCATCAAGTGAAACACCAATTTTGTTGCAGCTGCCATGTCTAATGTCTATAGTGTCCGATCAGAGTAACAGCTTCTCTCTGAGATTCTGGTCCCTCAGTTATCCAGAACTGATTGTCCTTTTTTTTTTTATCACAGATCCACTGGTAATCTTCACTTGTATTCATTATTATACTGAAAGGCGTTAGGACAGAGAGAAGAAAAATTCATTGGAAGTCAATTTTGATAAAGCAACAGATGTGTAGTTGAACATTAAGGTCTACTTGATTGATTGAATCAAACATTCCATTATTTTAACGTCTGTACATCCGTAGCTGCATAGAACAAACTATTAAGAATTTTGAAATGTTTCCAGGTAAAACCTTGCTGTGTGGACATGTCACTTTCAGTTTCTGAAGAAAATTCCATCAATCATTTACATGGGTTTACCTGTATCCAGTTGTAATGAGTATTAAGAAAGCATAGGTGTAAAAAAAAAAAATTATAATAATAACATGACATTTTATATTCGAAACAAGTGGACGTGTTTTTTTTTCTTTTCTTGTGTATGAATGCATTACTCTGTGTTGATGCTAATGTGAAATGTGCTCTTTTTTTCTTTTTGGAAATTACTGTTGATTAACTTATGGTGTATCTCAGATTTTATCAAGGAGAGCCAAATGTGAAAGGTCAAACCTATATAAGAATATGATTTAAACATATGACCTTACATTCAGGTATCCTGTGCTGTAAAAATATATTGTATTTCTGTAATCTTGCTTGTGTTTTGTGTTTCAGAGAATTATATGGAATCTGTGTCCAAGTCTGTGTCAGTGAATTTGATTATTAAATGCATGTAGGATATTGATAGTTTTTAATTGGCCAACCACATTATAGCATTTTTATAATAGAGTAGGAAAAATGTTTTCAGCTTCTATAACTAAGCAGTTTCACAGACTAATTCTTTCAAACAGCTCCGAGCCTCCAGAAGGTGGTGCAAATGATCCAGTAATATTTTGTGTTGCAGATTTGTAGATACAGCTGCAAATATACACTTGTAGAATGAAACTACTACTGTTTTACATTCTTTTTCACTTTCTTACATATTTTGCAGAAATTTCTTCCAAAATCTGTAGCCACAGAGACTTAAGCAATGAGACAAAAGATCTAGACAGATCATTAGAGATTTTCAGTATAATGTCATTCATGCACAGTGGAATGCAAATTAATATAGTCACATGGCTGCAGTCCATAAATGCTAATAAATGTATGATTTGTGCTGAACTGATATTTTAAATATTTTCAAATTGGGAAAATATTGGATGTCATTTCTTTTTTCTGTTTTCTAAACACCAAATTAATTCTGTTAACTAGGAAGTTCTGAGTCTTGACACCCATCACTTAAACAGTTAAGTATTATGGTTTCAAAGAAAGCCTATCAGTACTCTGGGTTTATAAGTTATTTGAGGGCAGACAAAGTACCAACACCAAATGATGTCAGCCAGTAATAAATGATCTGCTGGGAAAACATTGCAATCTCAGGGTTATCCTACGTTCATTCACCTCTTATGCACACAACACCAACACACACACACACACACACACACACACCTGACATTCCTCAAAAGTATTTCTTTTACCTCTGCATTTGACATTTATGACTGACATGATAAGCAATGATAAATTGAAAATCTTGGCAATGCGCCAGTTCAATTACAGTGCAATATCTTATAGCAGAATACTTATAACAAATAATTCTGTCTTTATTGGATAGATATTTATATTTGATGATCAATATATAAGATGTAATTTTATTGCAATGATATGGAAAAACAATAGGCATGAAGCCTGACTGAGGCCTTATTGCCATATTAGAAAACATTACAAAGATGAGCAATGAACCACACTCTTGTGCGTGACAGAATCAGCAAGCATTCAAATGTTTTTTTTTGTTAAAACAGTATATAAACAGCTAGTGATGTATTAAATGCCTGGTTCTCACAAGTCACTTTCTCTAACATTTTCTTTTAGGCTTTAAATATAGCACCATAACCCTGGAAATTTTTGGCATTTGCATTTCTTGTACTATTGATGTACGGTCCCATTGACTGTTCTCTAATTATTGAGAATCTTTTTTTTTTTTTGCCGTTTAGAACAATGGCTTCCCTTTTCTCCTGGATTACAAACCCCCATAATTAATTGTGGAAGAAAAGAAATGGGAAGATGACTCACAGAGAAACCTTTAGTTTTTCTGCTGAGGTCTGTAAACGTTGTAACATTGATCCAAATCAACAGAGCCATATGTAGTACATGAAAGAAACTCTGTAATTAAATGTGTGTGTAAAGTATGGGTGGCTGAAACACCGGAGATAATTAAACTTCAACGATTCTAAGAAAAAAAGAGAGCAATTAAGCATGTGCATCGTGTTGAATCCAGATTTAGTCAGCTCTGCATCAAGTGAAATTTACTCATAGATAGATGAAAGAAAAGAAAAGAAATGACATGACATGACATAAAATGAAAACAGGCTGAGTATATATTCTGGTTGTTGAGTGGGAAGCTAAATCCTGATGTTCACCATAAATATTTTGCTAATGAAAATATTAAGATGTAGCAATGCATTATATGAGGTGGAGCAAACTATTCCACACAAAGTATTTATTTGGAATTTTTTATGTAGAGTTTTATTTTAAATTAGTAATGTTGCATTTCTTAAGAATGAGAATGTCATGTTTATGCCTAATTTGGTAAGTCAACATATGTTTTATAAAGACAGTTTGATCCAATAATGACAAAATATCTATAAAATAATTATTACAAGAATTTCACATGCATTTCCTCAATAACTGTTAATGACGTGTGTCATCAGTGTAGTCTTTAGTTAGTGTTACTACAACTACTGTACAAGTCTGTACTACAGCAAGAAACACTCTGGTAGGTGAAGAGAAAAGACAGTCCATCATTACATTAAGAAAAAAAGGTTAGACAGTCCAAAAAATCTCAAGAACTTTAAGTGTATCCTCAAGTGCCAAAACCATCAGACACTATGGTGAGGCAGGCTCTCATGGGGACCATTTCAGGAAAGGAAGGCTAGGAACTACATCTGCTACAGAAGATGTTTATTGGAATTTCTTGCCTCAGAAATCAGCAATTTACATAAATGCTTCTTGGGTGGTTCAAGTTATAGATATATTTCAACATCTACTGTTTAGAGGAAACTGCATGAGTCAGGCCTTCATAGTCAAACTGCAGCAAAGAATCCATTACTTAAAAAAACATCAAGCAGAAAAAATCTTGCATCGTCAGGGGAAAAAAAATGAATGTACTTACAAGGACATTTACGGGCTTTTCAAGAAAAGCTGGACATCATGAGGAAAAGTTAGCCAAAACAGTTCTTAAGCTTTTTCAAAGACATTTATAAATTTGGGTTTTCTTTCCTACAGAATTTGCACAAAACACACAATTTGCTTTGATTTAAATACCTAAGAAAACTGGAAAGCAGAGATAAAATGCACAAAAATGCGTGGTAAACTTTGGGTCATTTTATGAGGTTAATATTGATGCTTCTGCTAGAGATAATTTAAGTGGTGCAGCTGTGGCTGCAGTGAAAAGAGACTTGTTAAATTGTGTTAATTGGGTTTCTTGCTTTAGTGATGCTTTGTAGATAGTTTTATAGATATTATATCGATAGCTTCTATAGAAGTGGTGCCATAATGATGGTATTAAGAGGTTGACTGATTCAGGTGGGAAACCACTGATACACACACACACACACACACACACACAAACACACAAACACACACGCAGGGCCCTTCACTTTTTATTTTATTTTATTATGTTGCATCCGGATACTAAAATCGTTTACATTTTTTTTTTTTTCATCCACTTTAAGGTCTCCAGAGATGTTTAATGGGTTTCAAGTCAGGGCTCTGGCTGGTCCATGCTAGAACATTCATAGAGTTGTGCCTAGGCCTATCCTGTGTTGTCTTGGCTGGGTGCTTACGGTTATCGTCATGTTGAAAGGTAAACCTTCAGACAACAGAATCATGTTCCACACAGTCTGAGAGTACTTCAGGTGGCATCCATGGGTTTTGCACTGAGTAGAGGCATCCATATAGCCACTCTGCCATAAAGCCCAGATTGCTGGAGGGTGGCAGTGATGGTTATCTTCTGGAACTTTGTCCTATCTCCACACAGGATCTCCAGAGCTCAGAGTGACCATCAGGTTCTTGGTCACCCAGAGTTCCGGTTTTGCCACACTTCTTCCAATTATGAAAGATGAAGGCAATCTGAACAACTGTAGCAGTGGCGCATGGTCAGGGCCAGAAAAGGCTTCTCTGCAGGCTGAAACACTATCAGAAGCACTGACCTACACTTACAACCTAAATTGTAATATTTGTTCCATAAAATTGTATTAATTTATTCCCAATTGTTTATTTTCTTCATTTCGTAGTGTTTCTCTTGACTGCACTGCTTCCACTGCGTGTATGTGGATGTTAGATTTTTTTGTCCGATCAGATTTCAGCCTCTATGTGCTGCCATGTCAGTCTAATCTGCCCAGGGCCTGCAAAGACTGTTCTGCTGGCATTTTTTACCATAGTCTCCTTAATAAATAGCTCGGTTTCTTTAACAAATCAGATTTCATATTTGCCTCACAGGGTAGCTAGCTGGCCCAGAATATCCTCAGCAGGGTTTCTTTTTTAGTAAAATTGTATTCACCCTCAATACATGAAAGTTCTCTCGCTGTAATGCCACACTTTGTTATATTGCGTTTTTGTATTGTATTGATGCTTTCTTTAACTGCGACGTGATAGTGGTGGTATTAAGAGGTGGATTAAGTTGGCTAAGTCCCCACTGAAGGCCCAGGTACCAAATGCACGGCCCGCCACTGAACTGTAGTATCAGGATGCAGCATAACGTACTAAAAATAGTGAAGGGGTCTAAATATTTTCCAAATGCACTATATAGAGAATATATAAAATATATAAATAGAATATATATAAACAATTTTTAAATGCACAGAGATTTTGCACCTCTTTGCATTTTTCTCCATGTTCAATAGTTCTTAGATTGTAGAAATGTATCATGTATTTAAAGACAGTACTGTAGCTCAGTTCACCCTTCACCTCATTGGAATTTATTATTCACCAGATACTAAGTTGTAAAAAAAGGAACACACTGTACAGTCCAATTAGATGTATCTGGCAGCTTGGCCATTAATAAATGTGAGGCCCTTTGAAAGAACTTTGAAAAACTATAATCTATTTCTTGTACTGATTATACAGTTCACTTTACCTCAGAAATGTTGTAATGCTTTCGGAGATAGTCTCAAATGACTTCTATTAACAATATGACAGTGTGCCAGTGAACAAAGTGAGATCTGCCAGGGTTAATGTGGAAAAACTCGACTGTCCTGAGAGAGCCCTGACCTCAACGCCACCAAACCAGGTTGTGATCATTTGGAATGCTCCACTCTTGGCCCTCTCTATGGCTTTACCTGACTAATGTTAATTACTCAATGATCCAGTTAAAAGCATCCCAAAAAGAGTGGAGATTGTTAGAACTTTCGATTTCTAGAAAGTTCGATTTTCAATTCGATGTTAATGCCCACGATGTAATATGCATACAGGGTTGGGATGCACAAATGTCCATATCCTTTGGGCCATGAAGTGTAGATCAGTACTAAAAAAATGTATTCTGTTCATACATGGCATACAAAACACAATTTTTCTGAGATTAACTAAAAGTAGTATGAACAATGTGCCATTTCAAAACATTTCATTCATCTTTACTATGTTCAGAATGGGGATAGGTTTAGGACTGTTTCCAAGAACACTGAAAGTGAAGCAGAAATACACAGTGAAACAGATGCCAGTCCATCACAGGGTAAAATGCACACACATTTATGATATAGAAGAAACCCAGAGTGATTCATGTACATCTTGCATCTTTTACAACACAGCCTTATCTGCTTATATCTGTTCATTTTTTCCCTCAGTCATATTGCCATTGTGCTACAATTTCCTCAAAATCTTTGTCCATGTAGAAGAAGAATAAAGGCAGATGTTTTTGTAACGTATAATAATCGCTCAGTTACTTGCCCATAGTTTATCAATCCTTAAATCATTGTTTAACTTATTTCTCCAATTCTACGTTTGAATGGATGAACATCTGCTACCATTACTGATTTCATTTTCACAAAGACTCCTTGATTGATTCCATTTCATGCCCTACTGACCCTTCTGTTCCCCCTTTCCTCATGCTCTCTTATAGCTTGACAAATTCCCCATTTGTTTCGAAATAGCTTAGGTAAGATCCCACTCGGTGGTCTGACAGTCAGCAAGCCCAAATAACCCAGGCTTGAGCATGGGACAGGAATTAAACCAGCAAACCAAGACAAATAAACAAATGAAGTGGACACTGTGTTTTCAAAAGATGTGTCTGTAGGTTAATCAGAGAGAGGAAGTTTCTATTGAGCAAATAATATTTGGCTTTAGTACCACAAACCCTGCTGATAGATGTGTAAACAAAGCAGTCTCCACATTCTCTCCGTGAAAACAGACTGTTGAAGATCTGGTGAAAAGACAAAGAGCACAATAATAATACTAATAATCATAGCACATGTATAACCTCTGGTTTTCAAAATGAGAAAAATCTGTGCGGTCTCCTGAGAAGCAAAAACAACAGGCACTTTTGCAAAAACTGTTCTTAATTGCCCAGAATTGTCTGTCTGGTTTTAGACATACCTTTGTTTAACTGTGATCAGTACAGCAGGTGTGGGGCTGCTAAGCTTCCAGTCCTTATAAGCACATCAAAAATCACACAAAGGCCTGAATCTAGGTCAAAAAATCAGCACTGAAAAGGTTGCACAAACATTTCTGATGAATAAAACCATTTTGTACGGACTTGACTATATGCATTTAAAAAGCTGTGATCTTTGCAGAAAAAAATGTCGTTATCTAGCATATTCACAGCTCCAGTGCTCCTCTGCTGAACACGTTTAAAGTACGAGTATGGGGCAGCATGATTCTCTCCCCAATGGGCCTCTGTTAGAGTTTGCTGCAGTTTCCATTTTGACCACTAGGATTGCATTACTTTGCTATTTCTTTCATTACCAAGAATTCTGGAGGTGCAGAGTCTGGCTTATTGAATCATATCCGATAGATATTTTAATTAACAGTTTCTGGAATAGATGCATTTTTGTAAAGTTTACTGTAACTTGTTTATTTAATTTCTATGTACGTTGTACAAAATGCATAAGAAATTCTAGTAAAGTCATCTAGTATTCAAAAAGCACTTGTTTAAAAAGTGGGGAAATGTCATGTTTATTTTTTTCTGTTCCCCTGATCACAGAACTAAAGCTCTCAAATCACACTATGGAAATATACAACTTGACAGTTCTTGGTTTTCCTGGAAAGACGTCTTTCTGTGGTCTTGGATCTATCTCACATAAGCACTAAAAGTGAGCATGACAGGTAGTCAAATAATCTTCCATCAGCTCAGCTTCTCGTCTTGTTTTGAGTAGTCGCAGGCGTTGATTACGCTAAATGTGTTGGTGAAGCAGAAAGCCACGTGAAGGATTCCCAACATCTGCTGAACTGTGACTATGTGCAGTCCTGCTCTGTGTGTAGCCATACAGAAAGTGTTCCTGTAAGTGTTTGGCAATGCTTAGCCTGATCTCACAAGAAATGTACATGAATTTGGATCTGGTTGATTTTCATTTATATATATATATATATATATATATATATATATATATATATATATATATATATATATATATGAATATTAAGTTTTATATGAATTAAGTCATAAAACTGGGTATTAAATGTACTCTGCTTTTAATCCTAGATTGTAATATTGAACCATTTCATATGACTTTGATGATTCAAATAAAGTTAAATTTTTGCAACCCTGTTAAATAAAGTTCAATTTGTGCAACCCTGTTGTGTTTGAAAATCCAAGGAGATCAGCAGTTTCTGATTTACTTAAACCAGCCTGTCATCAACAACAATGCCAATGCTACAATTACTCCCTTTTTCTTTTGCTTTTCCCAGCATTAACCCAAAGAGGTTACATTACTTATAGCTTGTAGTTTAAAAATAATTTATTGTAAAGACCATGTCTTGATGCAGACACTGATATTTTTAATAGTTTAATAGTTTAATTTTATTTTGGTTATTTTTGTAAACTGGAAAAACCAGCACTGTGCCAAGGAAGTATATTTGTCAATGATATTTTTTATTATATTGTCCAACTTGCAGGTGGAGTATAAGTGGGATTATATTAATAGCAGATTAATCAGAGAACTTATTTTCCACTTACAACACCAATCAAAAATATCAATAAATAACAGGTTTGTGTGCTAAGAATTGTAAACCATGTGGATGGTCAAATTTTAATCTCAGTTAACTTTTATCAGTCACCAATCTGCAACTACAGAAGTTACTTACTGTAGATCATGTCTGCCTGTGCTAATTATACTGTAAATATTAAATTAGCTTAATTAATAAAATGCTATCACACAACCCTCAATAATACTAGATTTCTGAGGGTTAGGTTTGATAAGGCTGAATATGGTGAATTAGCTGACATGATGAAGTAATTAACTATACACCAGAGCTTGCAGATGGCTCATTTTCAGCTGTGTGACCCCTGCTTTGAGGTGAAATTGGAAAACATGCAATGATTTATTATTTACAATTTTCATTCTTCTAGACATATATATGCCTAAAGATTCAAAAGATCTTATGTGACTAATCAAGCAGACTGAGGCAGGTGTGTTGGATTAGGCTTAAAGGTGAAATATGTATAATAGTGAAATAATTTTCCAAAAACAGGACAGATGACAATCTCTTAACCTTTACTTAGGTTTTTTTTTCTTGCCACATTTTGATTCAATTCCTCCCTTTTCTTTTCTTAACCTCTGAGGTTTGGCTAAGATTGGCTAAACATTTGCATCCTAGTTCTCACTCCTGCACAGCTGGTCTGAAATTACAAATCTTGGACAGACATCCTGGAAACATTTGTACTTTCTGAGTGGGTGATTTGGAATCGAGCTAAAACAATGTGTCCTCTACTGTCCTTTAATTCATGCTAGCTGTAATTTGGTTATGCTAGCAGCATTGTTGCAGAACATCTTGCATAATGTTACACAAGAGGGATTTAAACAGATTTTTGGCTCAACCAACTTCACAAGTGAGGAAAAACATGATTGATGATTGAAGTAGATGGTGAATGCTTTGATTGCACACCATACCCCACTGTTTACAGTAGATGCCCTAGTTTGTGAACATGTGTGACACAGTTACATGCTTCTAAACTCCCCTTGTATACTCAAGGTACTTGGGCACAGCTGTGTTCTGCTGTTGATTTGAGGGAAACTGGTGTGGGATTGATTTAAGGAGCAGGCTTCACAGGGATGCATGGATTTAGAAAGACTGGGCAAAGAGCAAATGTGGTCTGTGCTCAGATCAATCATACTTAGTAGAAAAGGAAGAAAAATATGTCACTTGGACTGCCTTTAGTTAACAGTGTTACAATAAAAATCTTTAACTAATTCCTGGAAAAAAAACAAGCCTGAGACCCCATGTCTCCAGCCCAAATGATTCACTTTGGCAGTTTTAAAATTTCTTTTCTAAAGACTTGAAATTGACCATGTATGTCTTCACTTGCAAATGGGACTGGATGGACACTAGCCTACAATTAACTTTGAAGGCCAAAGCATATGTTTCTTATTCATGGTGTTTTAGAAGTTTGGAACAGGCCTATGGGTATTTTTAGGTAGCACAGAACCCTACAGAAGCTAGCACTTTTACCTTCTAAGCCCTTAAGAACAAAATGCCTATTAATATTAAACTGACCACTGGTCTCCAGGCATCTGTCAATTGAATTTAAGGTCTAGAAATTCAGATATAAACTACAACAGAGCAAAGCTTAGTTTTACTATTGTCCTACTGCACTGTTTATGTTACACAAGCCCTGTTCACCCTTTCACTGTTTACACTTTGGCATTGATTGTGAGCAAAGTGCTTATCATTTTCTTGCCCAAATTTTCAAATGATGTGCAACATCTCCTTCCTTTTGTAAAGAGTGCAGTCTCTGCTCTAAAAAAAACTCAACACCGTCCAAAGCTAATGTGCAATTAATGAGGTAAACATGCATGACAGGAGCTAAATGTGTCTGGCACCATAACCACACTCCGGTGGCCAAATTTCCCATTTGAGAGGGAAAATCGCAGTCCACTTGTTCCCCCATGGTTCTGTTCTCATCCTCGATTCCAGGTAATTTAAGGCCATTTCCAAGAATTGTGGACACTGTGTCTGCTTCAGCCAAGCACGGAAATGGAACACGGCCCTATTTCCTTAGTGGACAAGGAGACATTTTTAAATCCGTGCTCTTTCTCAGTTGCTGACCATTCACTAAACGACTGCAAAACCACTGTATGCATGTATTTTTCCTTCCTTTAAAGGGTATCCTGTACTGCCAAGGGGCCCTCGGGCATAGACAAGGGGTTGGTGATTTAACTAAAATGTTTCAGGAAATTACAATTCACAGTTATAAATGATTATTTAGTATTGAATTTCCATAGTTGAAAGACTGATTTGCAAGTCACTTCAATTGACACGGCTCAATCAAATCACACCAACTTAAAAACATTAATGACAGTCAATATTGCCAACTTAGGGTTAATGGGTTTCTTGTTGAAAAGCTCAGGGGAAACTTCAGAGCTTTAATACACATTTAATGAATTAGTTTAATATGCTAAAGCAGGTCTGTGGAATTGCATTTTACTCTTAGTGGAATTCCCAAAGAATGTTCTGATCTGCTACTCTAAATCTGTAATAATAAAACAATACTTCCTTATTTTAAAAACTTACTTGGTTACCTTTGCCAGGAGTTTAAGGTTGTTTTCCTTCAACACACCGAATCATGTTGAAAAGTGACCGTCATGATTTGCATTGATTATCTCATTACAATGGCACTGTCAAGTCTCCACTTTGATGTGAACAAGCATAAAGATCTGATCAACTTTAATAAGTGCCAATTTATTACAAGTGATGGTTAGATGACTTGGTCAGATCATAACAGCAATTGAAGGTCTTGTTCATATTTGAAGGTCAGGTTCTTGTTATGCACTGGTACCTACCAAAAGTGTTCCAAGGAAGGACAACGAGTGAACCAGAGTCATGGGCACCCAAGGCTTACTGATGCATATGGAGAGTGAAGGCTATCCTGATACAATGCCAGAGAAAGGCTACTGTATAACAAATTGCTGAAATGTCATGCTTGGGGTCAGAACACACGCACTGTGTGTTCTGACCCCAAGCATGACATTTCAGCAATTTGTTATACAGTAGCCTTTCTAAAAGCACATAAAAGCTGTGTGCAAGGCTGCATATCTGGTCAGAGTGCACATGCTGTTTTCTGCCCACCATCAAAAATTGGCATGTAAGCATCAGAACTAGACTATTTAACAGTAGCAGAAGGTGGCCTGGTATGCTAAATTGTGTATTCTTTTACATGTTGATGACAGTATGTAATTACATGGGGAAGAGATGGTCCTTTGGGAGAAATGCAAGCAGTTGGTGACATTGTGCTACTCTGAGCAATGTCTGGTGGGAAACCTTGAATTCTCCCACTCATGTGGATGTTATTTTGACACTTACCACCTACCTTAACAATGTTGCAGTTATACTCTTGTAGCAAAGGTAATCAGTGACAGTGACCTCTTCAAAGTAATGCATCCTGCTAAACAAAAAAAATGTACAGCAGTGGTTTGTGGAAAATGATAATGTTTTGGCTTGGTCTCCAAATTCCCAATATCTCAATCCGATTAAGCATCTGGACAAACAAGTCTAATCCGTGAAGGACTCAAACTCTCACAATTTGCAAAACGTTTTGCTGACATTTTGGTGCCAGATTCCAGAGCATATTTTCAGCACAATATTGGGCAGGTGGGTTTGGTATTACAGTTATGGCTGATCAGTGTATATATTAATATAAATTATCTTTATAACGACTAAGGTATGAGGCAGCAAATGGTTTTATTCAAAAAGTCAGTTTATTATAATTGAAAAATTAACAAGTTGACAATTTGCACTTCTTTCTTTTTTCTTTGTTTTAATTGTTTCGTATAAAAATTCACAGTTTTAAGTGATTCATAAAGAAAAAATAATAAATATTTTAATTTGTGGGTATAATGGTGGCATGGAAAATAAAAAAAACAAAAGAACAGGAAAATAATGCAAGTTCTGCTTGATCTGCTTAACAAAAATTGAATTACTGTATGTACAGGAGATTAAAACATTGTGACTTTAGGAGAACTTTATCTTGTTTGAAGGTGGGTAAGTAGGCTGGAAATGATTTTTAAGCTTGCTCCAAGAGTACATGAAGTAGATGAATGTGTCTGATGATCGGAAATAAACCCATAAATAGATTTTGCACTTAGTAGCAGCAATGGTCTGAGCCTTATGAACCTGAGGTTATGAATATGTTTTAGAGAAGCACACTGCTGATATTCAAAGTCATCTGAAAGTCTTTTGTAAGCAGAGCAAAGACTATGATCTGTGGAGTAACCAAGGCAAGTATTGAAAATTGGAAGGTGTATGGGTAATATACATCTTGTGTTATCACATAGTAAAATTCACTATTACCAAAGTAGTTTAGGGGGAATGGATCATCTGATATTGATTTTTATATGACAAAAATGTGTTGAATTTTTATTTAGAAAGCAAAACCCATTGAACAATCCCTTCAAAATGAAAAAATAAAAAATAAACAATACTTTATACATTATTTAAAACAACACAAAAACCAATTCACATATTGGCATTAGGTCACTACGAATTGACTGCATCAGTGGTCCTCTAGCTTTTTGTATTTACATGGAACTACAACAGATTTACTCAATCTGGGTGATGTTGTTGTTGCTGATGATGTCGTTGTTGTTGTACTTGATGAGGTTCAGCTCATTCTGTTTCCTGAGTGCACGCGGCATCAACTTCTTCTTTAGGAAAAGTTTTTGCAGGAACTTGTCACTGAGGCTCAGGGGGAAGTAGCTGTATATAAAGTACATTAGGCCAACTCCAGGCCCCGCATAGTAGCATACCTGAGGCTGTGGCGAGAGCAGTGCCTTCACAATTGTGTTAACGACAGGGCTTAGGTCCTCATTTGCTGATTTGGCAAAACTCTGGAAGAGGTCCTTGGTCTCCATCATGTAATCTTCGCCATATTCTTCTAAAAGGCTTGGTGACAGGTTCTGAAGGAGGTGCTGGTACTGTTTCTCCCAGTACTCTGTGTTACTACTTTGCCCTAGGAACAGTAAAAGAGGTGTGCTTTTTAAAAAGGGTCAGCCGGGAAAGATCTGAAAACTTAAACCTGGATATAAAAAAAAAAATAGACAAAACAGACATTTCACAGTAATTTGTCAGAATTTGGTGTAACAACGCTTTTGTTCTATGGTCATACAGTAAAGATTTTAGCTTCATATTCCAGCATAATGGGAAAATGCTTTTTCTGAGAGATTAGAGATGAATTAATTAAGAGGGAATGTAAACATAGCTCTGGGTACACTTTATCCTGCTGTTTCTCCAGGACTCCCTTTAAACTGCTTTTGGCTGTGTTACAATAACAAGTATATAAAAAAAAGAATATGGGATTTAAATGGTTCGAATTAAGAAGAGCTGAAATGGGGGGCTTGTTTTAAGATGTTGCAATCTATTCTTCCTTACAGAGGTTTTCAAGGGTCTTGAAAAATAGCACAAATGTCTATTAAATTCTCCCAGCAGTGAAAGGAAATGTAGTTAAGTGTTTAATGGGGCATATATTAGTCTTTTAAATTGGTATGGCTAGAATCTGTTCATTTTTAAGTCATGAAAAAAAGATTGTCTGCAAATTTTGATTCCTTCTTCATTTTTAAATGTTGATTTCTTCTTAATTTCTGGTCAGATGGTCTTTTCAAAAACTGTATGATAGTATGTGCATTTAGAGAACAGAATGACCTGAACTTCATGTTCTAATGATTATTCTACAGGTTTTGCCTTTTCTGGAAGTGCAGCCTTGAAGTTGGTTCTACAAAGTTCCAATTAAAGCTAATAGTCAAAAATGGGAATTGCAACAATCACTACTAGAAGCCCATTGGACAGGATTCATGCTGCCCCTTTCTCGATTTATAATTCACCACAGCCACCAAGCTGGTTTTGTAAGTAAATCAGAATGAAATTTAATATTTTTATCTCATATAACTCTTTGTTGTCTTAAGTAGCACTGTGGCCTTGAAGGAATGCTGTTTTGTTTCACAGTGTACTGTATGCATTTGAAGGCAATACAGGTACTTGAAATGACTTGTCTTCAATCTGTAAGTGCAGACAGCATGTCTATGATCGACAGAACCGTTGCTTTCATAAGATATGTTGCAAAGATTGGGTAAAGGAAAGAGACATAGGAACTTCAGAAATGCACGTGTGTGTGTGTGACTGAAACCACACCTGCTACCTTTGAAGAAAGTATCGTGAAGTCTCTTGAATTCAAATCTTTGAGGCCATCCACATAAATGTAAAAGAACCACTTAAAAATTGTAGGTAAATGTTTTATTTTTCTCACCTGTTTTAAAGGCAGAGGGTAATATAGTGGACACTTTGACACCCCAAGGATCCAACTCATGGCGGAGCGTGTTCATGAAGAGGTTGAGTGCTGCCTTTGAGGCTCCGTAGGACGCCAGACAAGGGAAGGGCTGTTCACCTGTGTGCACACACAAAAACACATTAAAAAAGTAAAACATGTTCAATATGTTTGATATGTTTGTCCGTTAAAGTCATTATCAAAGCTATTTGCTTATCTTCCTTTTATTAGTACCACATACATAAGATTTCATAAAACAAACAATAAAACCACTCTGTTTCTTTGATTTCCTGTCTTGTTTTTATGGTGTATTTTTATAAATGCGTGCTGATCTGTAGGCAAATGAGGACACGTGAAGAACTGAATAAGCTTACTCTCCAGGCTTAGTAGGTGGAGTGTCTCTTTTTCAGACAAACCATGTCAGCTGCTGATCCAGTCACATAATTGTTCTATTGTTAAGTGAAGTGTTTGCTCCTGACAGCAAGAACGAATGAGTGAAATGGCACAGCGCCAGGACCAAACTGTTCACAAGTGCAGTCTGCTGGGGGTTAATTGTACGTTGCACATCGCTTTATATAAACATGTGGTTTGCTAAAAGGAATGAGAAGTTCAAAAAAGGGGGTTTGTGTTTTAAGCATTGCCAGCTTAACTGTTGACAGGATCTGAAGAACGTTTGAAAACACAGCCCACCTGTGTGGAGGCTTTACTGGAACATGGCAAGGAGATGATCACATGGTAGCGTGTGCTGTTCTTAAGAAAACAAAAAAAAAAAAAATCCCCAAACGCCTCTGCCGCCACTGCCTAGTGAGATCCCTCTGATGGAGACATCTTTGTTAAACAGGGCCGGATGCCAGTACTTTTGCCAAGGCTCAGATAGCAGCATGCCAAGGCCATAGCATGAATTGGCATGATAGCAGTAAACAAGGAATGATAAAAATCGGAAAGAGGGAAAGAAATGCTGCTTTTGCACCGTACTTGTGTTATCGAGTACATCTGAGAGAGAGACAAGTGCTGTTCTCGGAGGAGGTAATCAGTAAGCCCACATGAATCAAAGACACATCTGGGAGATAAGAATCTGTATTAAATGTCAACCTCTATTTCTATTTTTACTATGTTTAGAAATTTTTGGGATAATTGGAAGAACTCCAGGTCTTTAAATGGGAGAAGATAAGGTCTTACGCTAGTTTGAGAAGTATGTGTGTGTGTGTGTGTGTGTGTGTGTGTGTGTGTGTGTGTCTGTGTGTGTGTGTGCGCGCGCGCGCGTGCACGTGGCTGTCGATTATAGTTGTTTTTTCCTTGTGTTTTGCACTGGATTGTAATAAAATTTTAAGTTTTACATTTATTTGTAAATGGTAAAAAAAAAAAAAAAAAAAAGGTTTGTAAAAAGATTTAACAGGTGAACAGTAAATCCATTTCCAAATGCATTTCTTCTAATAGGACTAATGGGACCTAATGAAAATCTTGTGATAGCAGGTTGTGGTTTAATGACCACAACCTGTTCATGTTTGGGTTAATGTTAGGCTTAGGATTAGGGATTTGCTTGCAGATTTTGCACTTTTGATAGCTTTTGATACAACAGTAAATCCATAAAACTGGCCAGATTGAATACTGACTGGATTTGAACTCTTAGACACCTTGATAACTATTAGGCCATAATGGAAACCTTTAGACCATTTCCAACAAGGAAGTAAAATCAGATGATGTGTATATAATGGTGTATGTACCTGATGGACTAGAGATGGTCACTATTCGGCCTTTGTTTTGTCTCAGCAAAGGAAGAAAGGCCTTGGTGATGCAGAGAGTTCCGAAGAAATTCACCTCCATGCAACCTCTGTAGTTTGACATGAGAGAGAGCTCGGCATCTCCAAAGTTCACGCACACTCCTGCGTTGTTCACAAGAGCCCACAGTCCTACAAAATAACCAATGACACCGAAATAACATTTAAAAAACTGTGATTGTGTCATAACTGTTGAGAGTGAAGTAAAGCATTTTAACTTGTGACTTACTGAGTTAAACATATGAGAAATAGATGCATGATTATGAGTGTAAGGGAGTGTATTACTAGGTTAAAGGATATGCACTCCAAATTGCACAATGCTGGGAGTGCAGAAAATGAACCACTTTCCAGAAATGACACTTTCTCTTTAATTTAATTGTGAGCAGGTCAAATGCACAGATCTCTTGCACAACTGTTCCAGCTGTGACAGCCCAGCTGGTTTGGTTGTAGGCTTCCACTGTCTGTCTTTCTCTCCTACACACACACACACACAAATAGACCCTATCTCCCTTCACTAATGCTTACTGCATGTCGGTTTTGACCTGAATTTTTACAGACATCTGGAGTGAAGAACAATTGAATTCATGCAATGGACAAAACAGAGAAATAAGCACTTATCTGAAGTTTATTATCACTGGTGCAAATGAAAAACACACATAAATGTGCTTGATGGCTTGTGGCTCTGGAAGAAAAAATTAAATGTCTGTGGAGTGCTTCGATCTGTAATTTGTAGTGAACACTAAACGTCTCTGTAATCACCCCAGAGCAGTATTTCTTTGCCAAATGTATTACTAAATAGTTCAAAGTTTTATTGTGATATGTTTATCCAGAGCAGTAACATATTTATAGACCTTCAGAGAAAGCATAATATAAAAAAAAGATGTAGATGATATATGCAAGAAATAAAATATGATGGTCTGCTGTTATAGGAAAATCATAAATGGCTGAATTAAAGAACATTATTCTTATTAGTCAGCATTTGCAATTAAGTCTATGAACAATAATTCATGCTTTGACAACCATTTATTATTTTATGTTGTGGATTACAAATTGTAGACGAACTGCCTTTCTTTATGCTATCATGGGGCAGAATGAGGATGATTGAGCAGTTAGCAAAGATGCATTGAAGGAGATGCCAGTCAATCGCAGGAATATTTTTATTTATACATATAAACATACACCCACACATATTCACACACCCATTTACCACACCTAGGGGAAATTATCTTTCGCCATATAAAAATATCCAAAATTCTGGGAAAGCAGACGCGTCACACCAAATCCTAACTTAGTAAGTCATCACGCAGAAAGTGATTTAGTGATTTGGTAAAAGTGATTTTCTTATAGTGAATTATGAAGATGCATTGTAAAATGAACACACTCTATATATACACACAATGTGATACGAGACTTTTCCTTCGACTTTTCCTTGTGATTCTTTTATCTTTTATCACTTTAAATATTTGATTAATGGCAGTAAAATAAGGGGAAAGTACATCTGGGTGTTGGAATCTTATGTAGGCAATAAGGAACCTCTTGTCCTTACATTTGGCCTGTTAAGCAGCTTGCACTTTGAAAAGTGTGCCGTTGATACACTGCCAAGCCATACACATGGCTCAGCAAAAAGGGCATTACCAACATTTAAATGCGCCCACATGCTGTTTTCCTTAAATGACTCCTGCAATGTAAACAATAGTAGAGGAAGTCATCCAAAGACAGCATATTTTTCGCTTGCCTTAAAAAGGTCATTGCTACGCTACAGTTTGTGTGCAAAGTTATATTTATAACACACTGTTCCTGCCAAGAAATGAGAGGGAACAGTGACAAATGGAAACAAAGAGGAGGACATTTCTGCAAGTAGGTGTTGAAGGAGAAGTCCCGATGTGTTTTGTGGTTCTGGTGATTTATATATTTTTTGTTGTTGCTAATATTTTTTTTAATCATTATTATTATTCCTTTGAGCAGTTACCACTTGCTTCATTATGAAGTCATTGGCTGATCTTGCTAGTGATGCTACCATATAATGGGGCTTCAAAATTCATAGCTATTACGCTTAGCTTCTGAAAACAATTATTTGGTTCAATTTTATGTGTATATCACTATTAACAATGGACATTTTCCCAATGCACATTTAAAGAAATGAGTAGATCACAAATATATGTAGCTAGATGGTAAATACTTCCTACACCTGTTTTGCATAATTATATTTAAAAGTGTTTTCTGCTTAGGTGATTGTGTTGGGGTTGTTTTAAAAAAAACGAAACAAAAAAAAAGTCAGTCAGGTACGAGTGTGGTTCCCATGCTTTCGTCTCTTCCCCCTCATGAGTTACAGGGAAAGAGCGTATCCACTTGTTTATGGTTGTGTGAAAGTGTTGTACAGTGGTATTTATAACGTGTCCGTGCAATATTCTTCATTTATGCTACTTGTGAGACGTAGATTCGAGTTTTTTGTTAATGGAACGTCCTGGTTCAAGCAGAAATGCACAGGTGTAACGTGAAATGATGGGGTGTGGGGTTTCTTGTTAGCATTTCATAAGCTTTGCATTTTATTTTATTTTAAAGAATTTTTGTTTCTAATATATTCTTTTTAAAATTTTTGCTTGTATTGTTTGGTTTGTTCAGTATTCTTGCTGTTGAATTATCTTTGAGTGAATTGTAGTTGTTAACTAAAAATGATGTGTTAAAGTGTTACTTGTGATCTTTCACCTTTCATGCCCAGCTTGGCCTTGGTGTTGAGCAGAGCCTGTTGAACCTGCTGTGGCTGAGTGATGTCCACCTGAAGCAAGGTCAAGCGAGGTGAGCAGTTACTCCTCAACTGCTTCGCCCCCTCACCATCTGCGTCCAATACTGTGGCGAACACTTGGAACCCCATTGCGTCCAGACGCCTTGCTGTGGCGTGCCCAAATCCTGAGTCACACCCTTCAGATGGAAAGAGAGAGAGAGAGAGAGAGAGAGAGAGAGAGAGAGAGAGAGAGAGAGAGGAGACTTAGGATCAGCTTATTAAGTAAATTATAATATAAATTATATAATATTATGTAAAGATAAAACCTTTAATCCTTTACACTACTAACATGGTACGATATACTTCCCTACTATGATTTTTACTTACAACAAGTAGCTAAAGCCATGTTACATGTTTTACTGTAGTTTCTTTTAAAGCTATTTAGTTGCAAAGTAAATTGCCTTCAAATTTAGTTAAAATCTGACATTTTATTTCAGATATTATGTTGACATCTTAATTGTTTTATAGTGAAACATCTAAAACATCTTATCTAAGATTTTAACATATTTTTATGTGTTTAACACAGCTTTAATGCAAATAATATATTTTTTTGTAGTTTTGTAATATTAGACAGCAGGGTAAAATAATTAGGTGATACAGGTCATGTATTATTTATATACATGTATATGATTTTGAATGAATAACTAAATAAATAAACAGTAAACCAAGTGCCAAGGTTTTGGGTTATAAGATATTTATTATATCTTTCACCAGACCTCTAACACCAGGATAACCACCATAACACATGCAGAAAGTTACTGAACTTTAAGGAATTTGACAACTATAAAATGTAATTGTTTAATTTAAAATAAAGTGGTAAATGTGCAGTTTATTCAGTAAGCAGTGATATATTTTCTTTCAAAACAGTTCAGTATATGTCCAAATATCACCTATGCTTCAGTAGAGAATTTTAGATTTGTACTGCAGCTATAATGGTACGAGCTGTCCTGAGCTCATCCCCACTTCCACTCACAGCCTGTTCATATTGGTCATCCTAACACACTCAGTATGTTTTTTTTACTCTTCCTATTTAAACCTGTACTCTGCAATGTTATGAAACTAATTTGACACCGGAGGGGAATCTTATTTGTGACATGTTGTTGAAGGGAGTTTTTCCATCATGGCACAATACAACTGCTTTACACGTCAAACCTGTGATCACCAAGCTTGTAGTTAATGATTTCAATACATAACTTCCCCCTTCACACACACAAAAACACACTTGCAGTGTGACCGGTCACATGCTGGCAAAAGCTACAGTACATTATCACACATTCATAAGAAATCAAACACCCCATTGCAATAAGCAGATAAATGAGTAATCCTTGCTGGACTTTTAACCTCAATGATCAGTACTGGAGTGTATTCCACTGAAAATGGAAACAAAACTAGGAAGGAAGAAATTTTACACTTGCTGTCACTTCTCTCTTTGGTTTAGGAACAATGCTAAATGAATACAATCAATAGATTTTAATCATAAGGTCTCCACCAGAGAGTATGACACATACTCTCAAAAAAGAGTAAGCTGGTGATTGTAAGGAAAAAGCATACATCCAAAAATGTGGATATTGCAACACATTACAGAGGGCCATCACCTTGCCTCTAATGTGTGATGTATTGCTGTTCAAAATCGTTAAATACTATACACACAGGGATTGTTGTTAACATGGGCTCATACACATGATTTCCAACACAAGTTTATCACAAGGTCTTCTGAGGACATGGTAAAATCTGGCAGCTCTTTCACCAGTGCATTCCACTCCCTACCGTATCGAGTAAATGTACACACCGATTACTTAGATGTGTTCCAAGTGCGTGCATGCGTGTGTGTGTGTGTGTGTGTGTGTGTGTGTGTGTGTGTGTGTGTGTGTGTGTGTGTGCGCATGGGTGTTTATTTTGGGAGTAGAACAGGTATGCCACAAAGATTAACTGGTTGCTACTGTTCCAAATCTAACATTCAGTGTTGAATTAATGAATAATGAGTATTGATTTATTTCTCAAAACTAAGGGGGAAAAAGTCAGTAGTTTTAGCCTTATCTTGTTATTGCAATATATATATATATATATATATATATATATATATATATATATATATATATATATATATATATATATATATATAGTAAACTGTAACCTTGTAACAAACTGTAACAAATCTAGCAATTTGCAAAAACTAATGCTTGATAAGTAAATAAATAAACCCTTGGGGGAGTGTGCAGGAAAATAATAAGTGGGTGAAGTCACTGATCCGAATATTTTCCAAAACCAGCATGCCACAAAGTATATTGTTCTTGTAATGTGAAAGCAATTTTCCACAAATTGAATTTTATAATTATGTCAACAATGACACCAGTAATTAATGTTCAGTTTACGGTTATGTTGAATGTTGTGCAGTATTCGTGACTTTCTTGAGGTGGAAAATGTTCTCTAGTAAAACACTGACACTGGAGACTCCTTCCACAAATGATATCTGAAATATAAAACCTCTTTTTTTCTTACAAAAAAACCCCAACAAAAAAACACTCAAAGGTTTTAGTTACAGTCTGTGTGTTACTAAAATAGAAGGGTTTTAAGGTTTTGCAAAAATGTTAAAAAAGGCTTCTTTTGTGAATACTTTACTTTACATTAATTCATTACTGCTTTATCCTCTTCATGCTGATGACGAATGTGACACCTATTCCAAGAACTATAAACTTAAGGCAGGAAAATACCATTATAACCTCTAGTTATAAACAGAGAAAACATCCTCTTAAACTCACTTTTGTGACTTTGATTGCCTTTTGGTGTTCTGTGTTGACCTCTGCCTGTTTTCTTTCGATAATACATCCTGATGATTTGGATCTCAATAAAAAGCTTGCACATCTATCTCCCTCCCTCTGCTAACTCACAGCAATTTCACTTTGCCAATTTGTTAAATCTATTGTATAATCAGCCATTTAATTATTATATTATCATAACATTAAACACAATGGAAAAGTGGGGGGGGGGAAGGGGGGATTTCTGATTTGTCTGGCAACATTGCAACATTGTGGTGACCTTCAACTATGGCCATGTCTGGTTAAAACTCTTGATTCCCAGCCCGAAGCTTTTAAAGTTCACATTTAAATTGCTAATACTGTTTGTCCCTTGTATGTCATTTTAGATGAAAGGTTCAGCCAAATAATTACATTGTAACATGTAGAAAGATGGACGACGTGAAAGTGATATTTATATTTCAGAGAAACGTTCAGGGTATCGCCAGGCTCAGGGGTAAACTGCGTTCTGGAGCTTCTCCAGGGACATTGAGTAAAGGAAAGGCATGCCAAAACTCTGAAGGAGTAGCAGCTATGCACATGAACACACGCTCACACTCACATACATGTCATCTTGTCATTTTCACACTCTCAGGCTCTTCTTTCTCGCTGGATATGTATTTGTAACAAATTGTTCGTTTGCTACCGTGTTATTCTCAGTGTACACTGAAACACTAGCAAAACAGCACAAGCTCCAACAAGGGGATTGGCACTGAGCAACTCGCACTTATGCAACAGATTTATAGTAGTCTCATTAGTCATAGTGTTGAGGGTTTCAGTACACCTACACTGAAAAAAATTGCTGCATGGAATTTATTTAATTAAAATCAGTACCATAGACATAGCTGACGCGTGCCACCTTAACGAAAAGCTTGCTTTACCCTATATCAGACTATATAATTAAAAAATAATAATAATTTAAAAATATTTTTTTGCTACAGTAAAATTTTTTGCTAACATGCTTCATAGGATGTATCTTAACCATAGATTCATATTTATCCTTTATGACTTCTTACCAAGTATTTAGATATATGATGATATCATGAATATGATACAAAGAAAGTCATCTGGCTGTGACTTGTTTGTCGCTTGACAGATAAACACAAAATAATTGAACAGAAAGAGAGTTATGATGCATAAAATAAGCTAAAGATAAGAGCAGAAAAGAGAAATAGATATCAAAGGTAAAAAGAGACAAAAGGTCATTTCGAGTCATGTTCCTAGACGTCTTTGGCTGCAGTATTTCTATGTGCGCTCAATTCAACCAATTGTATGACTTAGTCTATGTGGAATGCTAGTTCTGTTCAGCTTTGCCTCAATAAGAGGTTTAACTTCCCAGAAGTGGTGGGTGACGTAAAAAATATTAGGCACATTAACACAGTTTATGTGTGCACTATAAAAGCCAGCAGGCTTCTCATGTTTTGTGTAGAAACCCTCAGCATTTAAGTAGCCACTGTCTTCATTTTTCTCCATGCTAATATTAAACGATTACATTGTAGGTGATAAATCAGCAGTGGGGGATTTTGCTGGGAGTGACTTCGTCCAGCACAGCAGTTTGTGTGCCAAGTCTTGGCTTGCTTGCTTGCTTATGTGTGTGTGCCAAGAAATGTGTAACATATATATGCAATAGGGTATTTAAGGAACCCAAATAAGATCTCACTTCTAAACCAGGGCTATAATCTCCTTTAAATTAACCAAAAGATGGAAAATCTATAAAATTCTGTTGCTATTAAATTTTGTGACTATGTCCTTGATACAGTGGTGTTTTGGCTGCACAATGTAGGTCACCTACATCACACAATGCTTTTCTCCATCTCTGTGGGATGCCCTGCTTTCTCATTGTGTAGCCTGATTTACCTACAGAGGAAGAAGCCGAAACAAAGTTCAAAGCGTCATTCAACGTGTGTGTGTGACTCAGGAAGCAATGAGGAGATAAGCAGCAAAACGAAGCTGGAAAAACAAACACCTTTCTAAACTGGCACAGGAGGCGTAACCTACATTTAGTGCATCAAGTGCAGAATTGTGCGCTTGTTTCTCGATGTGTAACAGCAGACGTGGACTTTATAGCAGTCGACTGCGAGTGCCAGGTGGCACTTACTTGCGTTCCTGAAGTGGAGATACTTCTGCCAGAACTAAACCTGACTACGTACAAATTAAATGATTACTTTCCTGAAACTTTTTTCTATACAAGAGACACCTCAAAACAGATCTGACAATTTTTTACCCATATTTTACAAACTGTTTTTGCATCAAATGTCTACTGTGGAATTACGAGGATCACAATTGTAGAAATTAAATGCTGTGGTCACTTGAGTTTTCAGTGTCCACTACAGAGTGGACACACAGTGCCCCCCCCACCCTAATACACACACACACACACACACACACACACACACACACACACACACACACACACACACACACACAATAATTAAAAATTAAATTTTAGCACAGTATAATTCTGTTTCTTCTTCTGAATATCTCCCTCATTTTAATCTTAGCATGAATATTTTTATTTTTATTTTTAAAAAGATTTTATGTTCCCACAAAAGCAAAATTGTCAAGTAAACCTATCATTATATCACACAAAAAGCTAAACACTTGTTTGCCTTCCTGTACACACATACACTCACACACTCAAACATGCACACGCACATAGAGAGAGTCCAGTGCCAAAATAGATATGAGCTCTATGCAGCTTTGTGTTTGGACGAAATGTGCAGAGAAACTTTCTGGATTCTTTTACTCTGAGGATTTCCCAAACATCCCCAAGTGTAATTGCACAATCTGATAAACCTTATGTGTTATAATATCATCCAGCAGACAGTTCCAACCAACTGAGACATGTGGACTTTACAAAAATAAACTGCCATTTTGATATAATTCAATCAGAAACAATATTTTTTTTATATTATAGGATAAGAAAACACACGTGTACACACACACACACACACCTGCTGAATTTCAGTTTGCACACTGAATTAACAACATTAGACTAACTGTCGATTATTTCACAGCAAATCACTTTTGGTTAGCATCCGGATAAACTTACACTCTGAACATTTTGGCCCTGAGGGGTGAAGGGGAGGGGGGCGAAGAAGGATAGCTGCTTGTTATACAAACTAATGTTAGAGCTCAAATTTATTCACACTGGTCACTGAAGCACAGAATGGGTTTCTTTGTATGGCTTTGTGGGCCATCTCTATTCTAATTTAGTCTGGTCTAAACAAATGTTATCTAATCTGAAATCTTTGTATGTTAATGGAAAACTGAAGTCAACCAGGTTTCAGGTTAGATATATTTGTTAGATGGAAAAACAAATACTACTACAACTTCACAAATACTACTACTACTACTACTACTACTACTACTACTACTTATAATAATAAAAAAAATTATAATAATTATAATTATAATAAAAAAATAAAAAAATAATAATAATCATGAGACCTTTCTAACACTAAAGGACAGATTTGTGAGTTTTTGTGTGATGTGCTTTAGCACATTCATTGTGCTTACCTGTGATGAAAACTGCTTTGCCTTCGACAGGCAGGACCGGTGGTGGGGCAGCCCACAGTGAGTAGAGCCAACAGGTGGCACAGAAGACGGCAAGTGTCAGCACAGCGGGCATGCACATAGCACACAGCCTCTCTACCAGCAGCATGGCTCCCAGCCATGCCACGAGCGAGGGCACAGCACTGGCGTGGGATGCCAGGAACTTCTTCAGTGTGCCTCCGACGAACACAGACATCACTCCCATGTAAATCCAGAAGGACAGGGCATAGTCATCCATTGTGCTCTTTCTCTAGGTCTCTAGCTCTATTTTCTCTTTTCTTTGCTGTGTGCTGCTTTTTTGTCTTTAGTTTTTTTTTTTTTTTGCAGCTCTTCTTTCCTCTCTCTATCTATCTCTTATAGAAGTGTGCACCCACGTGCTTGCTTGCTCTTGTGGTTCCTTTCACCTACACGCTCTCTCTCCCTCTGTCTTTCTCTCTCTTACACACAAACACACTTGCACACACATACACTCACACACCACAGACACACACATGCAGAAGAGTGCAAGCTGACTTAACACACTCTGCAACACCGAGGCAGGCCGGTGATTTGGCTGAGCAGAGTGTGAGCATATATATACACATCCCCACAGGAGCAGGGAGGAGCTACTTGGAGACGGATCTAATCAGAGCACAATGCCCAAAGTTTTATTACACTTATTATTATCCACCCCCCCTCTCTCTCACATACACACACACACATGCACAGACACTTCTTTTCTTTTTTCCATGAAAGCATGTCCTCTCTCCTCTCCTAGACTTTTTTGTACACTTTCTCCCTCTTTCTCTGTGCCAGATTGCGTCCAGTCTATCGTGAAAAAGGGAAGTGTGTGTGTGTGTGTGTTACATGCATAGGCTACTGTTTTAAAAAAAAAAATTAACTTATCTAAATCTCTTTGTTTCTAAATAAAGGCTGCTAATGTTCAGCTGGAGTGTGTGATAGGCAGGTGTCATTAAATAGTGGGTTTCTGGCTGGCTCTTAGTATTTAGCACCCAGTCTCTCATATTACCATAGATATGGTAATTATGTCCTATCTCTCTCTCTCTCACTCTCTCTCTCTCTCTCTCTCTCTCTCTCTCTCTCTCTCTCTCTCTCTCTCTCTCTCTCTTTTCCCTCTGTTTTTTAACCATTTGCATTCTAGATTTTTCTTTTTGCTACACAATTCCTTTTTTCTTGTTAACCACACACACACACACACACACACACACACACACACACACACACACACACACACACCACACACACTCAGGCATCTGTTGAAATGTTTTTATCAGCTGAATAGTTTTATACGAAACATGCAACTTCCAAAATGCAGTAAGAATCATTAAAAAATAGTTAAACAAACAAAACATGCAATTATTATGTAACTACTATATAAGGATTATTATAGCAGACCTAGAACACGAACATATTCAGTTGGATTTTTTTTCTTTCACCTGCCAGAAAAGTACTTGAAAATTAATACTTGTGTAGTTAAATAAACAATGAAACAATAATGTAATGTTGTGGTGTCTTGCCAAGATTATTCAGAGTGTGGCTTTTGTGTTGTAACATCCTAAACAAACACAATCAAATAGTTTAATACTAATCTGAATTTGACATAACCTGCATTACTGCACAAAGAACAGCTCATGGCTATTCCTCTGTAGTACATAGATATCAAAGTACAATCAGAAAGCAGTTCATACCAAATGTATTACCATCCCTTTGTGACTTGAATAAAGATATACAGTTGAAAAGATATAAAAATAAAATGAAATGTAATCCATTAAACATGAATTGTAACACGTGTGTAGATCAATAAAGATATTATACATTTATGTACATTTTATTTTGTGTTTGTTTTTTGTATTTTTTTACACTTTAATATATCACGTAAGTTATGACTTGAGTAAAAATTTGATAAAACACATTTTGAAATGCTCTTTTAAAACAGTAGCCTGACAGTCACCTGACACCAGGATTAAACCAAAAAGCCTGGAGCTGTGGGTGGCAGCAGTGCTACAATTTCATTAGCTTTTGTAGCTAGGAATTAATCGGTAATGACCAATCAGTCATGATAAGCACTTATATAAATTTTCACTGTTCTGCATGTTTTTGCAGGAGAAGAAATTTAAAAAGGCAGTTAAGTTTAGAGTAATATTTTTTCTGTAATTGCAGCTCAAGTCAAAGGACTTGTGATTATATACAATTTCAGATGTTTATTTAATTTATTTAAGTTTTTTTGTTCAGTTTTTGTAAACTGTTCAGAGTTCTCAGAGTTTAATCAGATAAAGAAATTAAAAGGCTTAAGATCTTTAAATATTTGAGCAATTACTCATTTTATTTAGACATTTCCATCTTTATGGGGTGATGGGGTTTCATCTCTTGTTCTAGCTTCTGTTGTGATTTTATTGAATAATGTAGGCGCAAATAAACAACTTGTCTCAACTTGTTTCTCCTAAAACAATGATTAAATCTAAAATGTATATATATTATATTATATAATAAAATTAAAGCATGTGCAACGTTGCATACATGTGCAACTTTGCATCATTGTGTCAGCTATATGTGGTAGAAATGAAGATAAAAGCTTCTTGACTTGACTTGACTTGATCCAACAGCTTTGTTATTGACCACCTGTTCATGTGTCTGCAAGTTTGAAGTGTGTGTGTAGTTGAGAAGAAATATTGATCACAGCCAAGACCAAACTCTTGTGTGGAAAAGAACAATCTTTGATGTTTTCCAGGGATAACATTTTGACAGCGGTGTGCACTTTGAGCTCAGAATTTTTTTTTTCCATTGGTTACAGCCAGCCGGATACATGTCAACCGGATACACACGAACATATATTCACTTTATTTCTTTATTGTCAAAGGGGAAAGGTCCACAAATTAACGCTGACAGCCAAAGAGATAAAAAAAATTTCATTTGGAACAAGGGTGCTATTAAATCTTCATCTTGAAGCAAAAAAAAAGAAAGTTCCCTTACCCTTTAAGGAACCCTTAAATTGCCCAAAATGTCAGCAAATCAAGACTTCCTCGCTCCGGTGGCTACATACAGCTGAAAGCAAACACCTATTATGATTTTTGAATGGAAAATAAATACACCTTTCTTCTACATCTTTTGGCAGTCAATCAGTCTAAGAAAAGAAAAATGAACTGTAACTTTAACCTTGATCAAGTTGGTTACTGGAAAAACATCAGTGCAGGAAAGACTGAATGAATGGTTGAAAAAATTACTTTATATCTATTTAGGAATAAAGCAAGAATCTAAAGTACATGCCAAAATTCACAGAAAAAAACTGAAAAGGTATTACTTAGTCTCCAGTCCTGATAGCTCTGTCTTGAGTTACTCTGACGTCTCTGGTACATGCTGTTCCCTGACTTTGTGACCTCCAGGGTACACAGCTTCCAATCCCACGCACTCCCCCCACCCGAGCACGTTACAGCCTTCAGCGAGATGAAGCATACGCTAGACATACGTCCTTCGGTATGTGAACTCTTTGTTCAAATCTGTTGAAGGCGCAATCGAGGACATAGCTTTCAACCATCCAATCACACCACGCTTGGGGCAAAGTGTTGATTGTCCATCTGAGGAATGCATACAATTTGGGCATAGTGAAGTGACACTGAAACTCCCTGAAGGGAAGAAAGTGAGGATGCATGCATTGATAATTATCAGTAATTGTTTTAAAGGCTTAAAATTCTCCTGAAGAAATCCTACTTAAGAGGTTTTTATATGGTGGATAAGAGTACAGCATGACATTTCTTCTGAATAGTGCAAGTAAAAATACATTTTGTGACCAGAGAACTACAGAACTGAAAATTGGCTTTCCAACAACTTTTGGCAAAAACACTTATTTTAGGGGTGCATTTAAATATGTTGCTCTATTAAGCACATTTCTGACTTCTTGGTAGAGTGTCATTAGGTATGCTAGTTCGATTCTATAGCATGATATTAGCAAACAAATCTTTATTTGAAGGGATATAAAACAAAGAATCAATTTCATCAGACAAATATTGTTAGTCTTACTAGCAATGTGATGGCATGTTTCTACAATATTTACATACTTTAATGCTTCATTGCTGCAGTGCACTGTTACATACAGTAAATCCACAGTTCTAGAGACTGGTCTGGAGTTTAGCTAGCACATACATCATATAGTCCAGCATATAGCAGCTATGGACTCTATATAGAGGCAGGAAATAAGTGCACCCAGAACCAATCTATTGGATAATTATATGATTTATTAGAGTCCATTGCAGGGGGTCAAAACATAGGCAGCCACTGGTGAACAAGAATAATCTATAATGACTGTGGAAAGCAAAAATAGGATTTAAAGCAGGAAATGATGGAACTAGAAAGCATTTCATGTTCAAAGTATTGTAAAAATAGACAAAATTATCTAACCCAGAGTAGAAACACAAATCAGGCATGAACCAATGACAAGAAAACAAATAGTCGAAACTAGAACAAGAAAGCACAATTACATTGCTAAAATGTTTGACTTAAAATTCTAATCAAATTCTAATTTTATTTGTGACATACGACTTTTAATGACTGTCCAACATCTGAAGATGAAAATAGAATATAAAAAATAAACGATAACGTGTATAAAAAGTATATTAAAAGTATAAATATTCACAAATTACTTTTTTGTCTTAGTATTAATCAACAAACTTCCTAAATCTAATTCCCAATCTGTATAAATCAAAATTTTTAACCACTGTTTCTTTTTTTAATAAAGCTAAGTCCTTCATTTGCTTTTATACAATCCATCATGCTGAGATTTATAACTATAACCACACTCACCTTCAGCCTACCAAAACAGCTCGTCTGTCACGTCTTTCATCACTATTTCTTTCATCATTGTATCCCACACCTGTTCATCTTGTCTGCTGTATCCATAACTCTCTTTAAATATGGCAATAATGGGATGGCAGCCAACATACAGTCCTCTTTTGATGTCAACCTCTTTTTTGTTTTTGCAGTACCAGTATCCAGTGTCATTGTCATCCTTTAGTGGACAATTCGTAATCTGAAACACTGAAATGTGGTTCAGTGCCCGTTTTTATTAACCTTTTGCTTCAACCTCGGCCTCTCACTTCACTGTGAAAGATCATGCAGATTTATAAAACCTCCAAAGATTTATTTATTTTCTGTTAGTGTTTTACAGTCCTGCTTGAAGTGTTGTGATTAATGTACAATGGAAACCTCTTTATCTTAAGAACTCATATGAAAACCGAGTTTCTTAAAGTTTGGCAAATATGATTTTTTTTTACATTTATTTACATTTTGATTGTGCATAAGGTAGAACTAATAGATAATGGAATGTTATGAAATGTGTTTGATGTTTACGCAACAGGGGTACCTGAAAATCTTACAAATTGTAAAACAAGAGGGAAGAAAAATATTTTCCTATTTTAGTCAGCGAGCTTCATCAATTACACCAAATCTGTTGCCTTGAACTTCCACAAAACAGAGATGTCCTTTCTTTTTACCATATAGAAGACATCTTTACTATTCCCCTATGGCAGATTTTATGAGAAGTACAGTATTTAAACAATAGACCAGGCCAAGTATTGTGAAGGAAGGCTTGAATAGTAAACCACAGTTCTTTGCTTCACAGCAGTGATTGCACATTACCTGAAATTATATTGGACAATTTTATGGTGAGTTTGAAGCCAAGTAATATAATACACTAATAAAATTCTGTTAAATGTTTATATTAAAACTGGAGGAAACCTTTAGCAGTGTTGCTTCCGCTGTTGTCTGGAGCATGGTCAAGCAGATTTGAAGACATCGTCAAAGTTGCCAATGCTAGAGATCAAACCTATATCAGCTCTGCCCCCTGTTGTTGGCTACATGCAATATAGAGTCTGGGGTAATCTAGGAATTATGTTTTGGATATCCCATATTAAAGTGTAAAGATCAGTGCTTTGTGAGTTTCAGAAATAGTTCTTAAAATGTAAATCTAGTATTAGAATTAGAAGTGGACAAGGATACTGAATACATGTCCAGAACCTAGAGGTTCCTTAGTGAGCATACAGTATATATGAAGGTCCCTTTGTGCTGACACACATAACCTATTCACAAAACATGCAAATTACCGGTAAATGAAATAAATTAGGAAAAGGTGTCTTGGTCTGAATTGGCGATTATTAGGTAGATCAATGAGAAGAAAAATCCACTTTATTCACCCATCACCTACAACATACCCCTAGAAAAACGTGCTAACCCATTAACACCTCTTTTCACACATGCGCAGTATATGAAACACAACTTAACAAAAATACAATTTGGTGGATAAATGTGGAAATGAAAAACCAGAATAATTATTAGGTTAATTAGACTTCGAAAGACTTAATCATGTATTTAAGACTGTGTATAGAATGCAGGGATTAAAACTATTTCTGTGTGTCAAGATTGATACATTCGGTGTGGTATTTCTATTTACAATGTTATATGTGTGTGGGTGTGTGTAGGTGTGTTTGTGTATACTGTAGAAAGAAGAGTTCCAGGATGATTGAGCTTGTTTATGATGGGAACTGGCATGAATCTGACCTCCATCTAATAGAAACCACCCCACAACTCTCCACTCCTTAAACAATAAATGCTCCATTAGACTTACACAAGATTATTGTACATTACAGTTAGAATTCTGTCACATCAACAAGACAGTGTTGATAAAACAAGGAGCTTGTTTCAAGCCTTTTAAACAGATTTCATAGATTCTAGTTCTGGTTTATAGGCTATATAATCTACAGCATGGATGATACCAGAGATCATATTGCATATTAATTCAAACCCAAATATATAGCATAAACCCACCGGAGAAAAACATGCTGGTGGGTGCATTTAGCTTGGCTTAGATCTATTTATACTTGGTGTTAATGAGTGTGCGAGGGAGTATTGCCTTTGCATATATAATGTCCCATTCAGGTTATTTTCCCATCTCATGTGTAGTGTTCTGAACACGATTAAACAGTTTTTTTAATAATAGAATGTCTTATCTTTTAATAATAAACAGATTCATGATCATTAAGGAAGATATGTGGATGATTGAAGGATTTTTTTTTTTTTTTTCATATGTGCTTTTTGTACATACCATTACACATTTAGTCCACAACTGCCTTCATAATAACTTACATTCTTCTAGGACGATGTTCCACTAGATTTTAAAATGGGTTTTTGGAGATTTGTGTTCAGCCACAAGGGCAATAGTAAGTCAAGTACTGAAGGGTGAGGGGGCCTGGGGTCAGGTGCAATCAGCATTACCATTCATCCTAAGGTGTTCAATAGGGCTGAGTTCAAAGCTCTATATCAGGCCCCTCAAAACTTTCACTCCAACCCTTTATTGAGCTAACTTTGTGCACAAGGGCATTGACATGCTGGAAGACGTTTGGATCTCCTAGTTGAAGTGAAGGAGATAATTTAATACTACAGGTAGTCATCGACTTACGACCACAATTGGGACTGACAAATCGGTCGTAAGTAGAGTAGGCTATATGTACAGTACTGTAAAATGATGCCGGAAGCTGGTACGCACTGTCGTACGAAGCGGCTAGCGGCGTAGCCGCGGCGTATGACACTCGTAACACGATTTGGTCAAAAGTAGAGTAGGCTATATGTACAGTACTGTAAAATTATGGTACAATTTTAAGCTGGTAAAAAAAATAACGTACGCCGCGGCTAGCGATTGTAGTCGAATGGTCGTAAGTTGCATAGGTTGTAAGTCGACAACTACCTGTACCTCATCCAAGAAAATTCTATACAACTTTGTACCGCTAACTTTGTGCTAACAGTTTGAGGGACCATATTGTATATGGTTTGAAAAGTCTGTAAAAGGTGTAAGTAAAAGGAAGCAGCCTTGCTAAAAACAAGTTATAGACCTCTTGATTTTCAAACAAGGATAAATGACTGGTTACCTTTTTTTGCTTTTAGTTTTCCCTCCAGAGTGCTGTAGCAGTGTCACTTTCTGCTACATGTGAACCATTGTACCTTCTGTTGGTACCATTGCATTTGCTCTGTGGTACTGATGATTCCACTATTTTGGTTACTTCATTAGTTAGTTAGTTATAGAATTCCCTGTTTTCAGGAAGCTTATTCTGTTTTTCCAAACCTTTGTCAAAACACTTCCGTTAAACACTTCGTTGTTTTTAGATGACTAGTGCAATGAATTGAGGTTTGGTGTTGAAACAGTTGAAAGAATGCAAGCATGCACATTCAAACCCACCACTGCTTGAACAGAGTTCCTTCTAAAACTAATTACACCCAAAATGACACCATGTGAAATTGTATGAACAGTGAAAAGATGCCACATGATTTCCTCAAACAATTTTGAAACCAAAAGCCCTACGTACGTTTGGTGAATAAGTGGCTGAAAAGCATGGGTTTGGACTCCGGCCGAGCTCATGCAGAGAGGAGAAACATGTGAGATTTGGCCTGGTTGTGAAACAGAACTGGAAACGTGCTAGAAAGCCTGTGGTTATAAACAATAGGCCAAGGAGTGGAGCTCTTTCCATTTACTTTGTGTGGGTGTACGTGTTTGTTTGTGAATTTGCTCTAAGGGTTGGCAGAAGGCACGTCTGATGTTTGTAACTCTGCAATTCTATGCTACCAAGCTTAAGAGGAGCTGATATGCAAATGAAGAGTTTGCGTCTGGGAATGTTTTTTAGTGCAGTTTCTTATTTCATGCAACATGAAACATAATTTTGACCTTAATGATTCTGTGGCAGGCAGTCCCAAGTTCTTGTTAAATGCAAAATTAAATTCGACAGTTGATGTGCTCGGCACTTGTTGTTGCATAAGCGCATGCAGATGTCAAGTATAAGTAAAGCAAATAGAAGAAGAGTGATATAACTCTTTCAGATACAATATAATTCAATGGAGACCACATGACAGGATGTGATGTTATAGCAAAACAATCAATAACACAGCGGTGCGGCACAGCCAGGTTCCACAGATTATTATTTTCCGAAATAAAAAGCACACCCTGAAGTGTTTCATACCTGTTTTTATGTAAAATTTAATATACTTACAATTTTTTAAGAAAAACTGTTTTTGCATTATTTGTTAAAACAGATCACCTCCATCTTGAGGATTTTCCTATTTTGGAAAAGTTACTGCTTTAAATATGAATGTTACAGAACACTTACACTGAAAATAAAAAATAAACAAACTCTAAATAAACATTTCATCACAGAAAATCTTGATTATGTACTTTAACACAATGTTCATGTAGTGTGTTTACCATAAGTAACATTCACAATTATTTACAAAAAAAAATGTATCACATTGACTATTGTCATAGCTTCAATTACAGAAAAAATATCAACACCTTCTGACCAATCAGAGACAAGCTTTTAGCAATATACACCGAACAGGCATAACTTTATGGCCATTGACTATGCATAACATTATGACCACCTGCCTAATACTGTGTTGGTCTTTCTGCTTTTCTTCTGGTGCCAAAACAGTCCTGACCCATCGAGCATTAACAGCATTAACTTCTGCTTCTTCAGCAGCTTGAGCTACAGGAGCTCGTCTGTTGGATCGCACCACACGGACCAGCCTTCGCTCCCCACTTTAATCAATGAGCCTTGACCGCCCATGACTTTTGATAGACACTGACCACTGCAGACCAGGAACATCACACAGTAGCTGCAGTTTTGGAGATGCTCTGACTCAGTCGTCTAGCCATCACAATTTGGCCCTCATGAAACTCACTGAAATCATTATGCTTACCCATTTTTCCTGCTTCTAACACATTAACTTTGAGAACATAATGTTTTTCTAACTTGCTACCTAATATATCCCACCCACTAACAGGTGCCATGATGAAGAGATAAAAAGTGTTCAACATAATGTTATAATGTTATAAAAAGTGTTATAATGTTATAAAAAGTGTTCAACATAATGTTATATTGTCATAATGTTATGCCTGATCGGTGTATACTCAAAATAAATACTGCATGCATTATAAACACTACATAACCCCCACCTGTGCCAACCATGCAAAATCTACTTGAACAGCACGTTTCACTTGGTAAACTTCTTTTCTTATGTACACACATTCAAAATCAAAGCTGCGAATTCGTATTAAAATTTTATTTGTCACATAAACAACTATTCATATTACGGCCTGCAGTAAAATGTTATTAAAGAGTGTTCCATGAAATCAAAAGGAACAAAGAAAATGGATCAAATGAAATTAAAAAATTAATAAAAAAACACAATGAAAGGAATGAAAAAATTTATATTTGCAGTACAATAAAAATTTACAGTAAATAATAATTTACAGTAAAAATGGACTGTAGCATCATCTGCCAAAGACCAGGGAACAGAGTGAATCCCTCATCCACGTACAAATCATCCTCATCCCTTTGATTTTGCATGTGTACACACTAAGACAAATTTAAACGAATGGATGCTTAGCACCAGTTATCCCATTTCCCACACACATGCACCGAATTTCTAGGAATCTTTTCTCATGCAGACATTTTTTTTCCTCCAAGTCGACATGAAAGTGGTTCTGCTTGCGGCATGTGTCACAAGACTCAATAAACCATGGTGAGTAATGAGGCTTTAAACTGTCGCAGTACAGTATGTTTTTTTATGAGATTATGTCTATGAGCAGCCGACTCACCTTCGATCAGATCAGCTAATGCAGATTACAAAATCTTAGTGTTCCTGGATTTACAAATATCCTTTATAATGACCTACTTTCACTTGTTCACTCTGCCTGCTCTGTGTTACTGTCATAAAAATGGAGTCATGCTGGTCTATAAAATTTCCAGACTGTTTGTATTTGTACGAAATGCCCCTCTAATTAGATTGAACAAGTCTGCAGAACATTGCTGTATACTCACAATAAAAATGATTTTAACTGAATAATGTAAATTTGAGGTTTTTATGTGAAAGTTAACTTTTATTATACATCTGAAACTGTTTGAGGATTGAAAGCAATACCAGTTTGCTGTTTAATGATGCAATATATGCCATTAGCTAGATTTTTACTTGGATGCGAGTCTAGCTATAATAAATGAACGCTAGTCTAAACTAAACATGAAATATGGCACGTTAATATTACCAAATTGGCGTAACTTACCAAACACATTTAACTGCAGTGCATAACTTCAAGGTAGGTAAATGAGATGCCTCATTTCAAAAGAGTCGCTGCCTACTCATGCTAACTCATATTAAAGCATTTTACAGAGATAAGGCTGGGAGTATTCATCGCAGCATGTGGTGATGTATACATTTTTAAACGCACATGGATAGCTTTAGCACTAATTACGCTTAGTTAAATGAGAAGACTTTGGCGTTGAGAAATTCTTGTGAAACTTTATAATTTTATCTACATTGGGTAGCTTGATCTTGGTTGCTAAACTGAACAGGATAAATGTTAAATTAAAAATGTCAGAAGGACTAAATATATATATTTATTGTTTTTGAGCCGAGCTCAGGTTGTGCTCTATGACACGGTGAGGTAAAACATGTGTAGTTTTCCATTCTTATGTCCCAAGCAAAGCTGCATGTTCATGGGAATTAAAATGTGCTTATAAGAGTGTAAAGAGCAACTTTTTCACACAGTGTGTACCATGTGCTGGTTTTCTTGGCTTGCCGAGAAGAACACTGGGCTCAGTCCAGTTAAAGTGTTCTGTAACGAGACTCTGAGAGCCCTGGCTCCCTGTAGATGATTGGGATTTCTGCAATCTGTGCAGCTTTTGCGCATGGCTAGGTTGGGAACATGTCCACAAATACACACACACACACACACACACACACACACACACACACACACACACACACACACACACACACACTTCAGGAGAGAAGTCTCCAGCGATGACACACAAATGAGTTAGTGTGAGAATCGGTGTCGGAAACACAGCCTGCTCGCAAGCTCCAGTTTACATGAAGCAGCATGAAAAATGGGCATGATGGATGTGTTTGGTTTTGTTTTATTGGCAGCAGGGGGCCGTAGCTTCGAGGATGAAGGCTGTGGAGAGTACAAACAGTTCTGTTTCATAATTTTATAATCACTGTGGATAGGGGGTCAGTTTTTTTTTATATAAAGTGGCGAGAAGATAGATATAAAGAAGAAAGAAAGAAAGAAAGAAAGAAAGAAAGAAAGAAAGAAAGAAAGAAAGAAAGAAAGAAAGAAAGAAAGAAAGAAAGAAAGAAAGAAAGAAAGAAAGAAAGAAAGAAAGAAAGAAAGAAAGAAAGAATGTAGTAATAATGAGTAAATAAATTCAGAGGGAAATAAAGAAAGATCTATCTATCTATCTATCTATCTATCTATCTATCTATCTATCTATCTATCTATCTATCTATCTATCTATCTATCTATCTATCTATCTATCTATCTATCTATCTATTTATCTATCTAACTGTCTGTCTGTCTGTCTGTCTGTCTGTGTGTGTGTGTGTGTGTGTGTGTGTGTGTGTGTGTGTGTGTATATAGATAGCTATATTTATATATAGAGTGGAACCCCGGTGTAAAAATGGCTTGTAGTAGGAGAATATCGGTGTACGAGTGTACGGTGTACTAGTAAAAATCTTTTTTACGAGCATATTTTGGGAAGGCGCATTGCTTTTGATGCTTTTGGCTCCAGTCGTGCATTCTGCTCGTCGCTCGTCACCTCCGTCCCCACACTTCCTGCTCAGTCGCTTTATAAACATTGTTCTGAGTGCATTCTCTTGTGTGAATATTGTGCTTTGTGTCTGGTTTTATAGTGTTTTGGTTTTATTTCACTATAAATTTAGCATCCCAAGAAGTGTAGTAGAAGTGCTGGAAGGAAGGTTGTAAAAAGAATAATCATTAAAATGCAGAAATTGTAGAAAATCTCATTCACCTGGGTTCCACTGTATGTATATATATATATATATATATATATATATATATATATATATATATATATATATATATATATATACTTGGTTAGAAGTCACTTGTACAGGGCCTGATAACGAGCTGTACTATTTATTCTTTAATTCCCAGTGTTCCTTCATGAAGCAGGGCATAAGCACATTCCTGGCAAAGTTATCAAACCGAACAAAAAGTAAAATGTCGCACAATCTCCAGCATGAAACACCTCTGCACTTCCTAGCCCCCCACAAATTGACCCAAAAATGATTCAAGCTTGAAGCCTGATTATCATGCCACTCTGACCCAGAAGAGACTTCACTTTGTGTTATATTATATACATAAAATACATTGTAAATATAATATTATCTATTACTAAACTGAATGAGCCGGGGTAAAATTTACATGAAATAAAAAGTCAGGGAGGCACTTTATTAAGCTGCACAACGGGGGTTCTGGGTTCTGGTTTTTTTTTTGCATTTAAAACTATATTAACTTTTATCCTATTTGCACCGAGTAATATTAAGTCGTTACTCCTTTTCCAAGAAAAAATTTGCTGCTGGAGGCCCTCTAACAAGATTAACTTGTAGCCGAGATAGCACATTTTGTTCAGTCACATCATTCCTCTTTGTGGGATATTTTTAGGTCAGTAGAACAGAGGTTAATGGGTAGGCATAGATCCCACTCAGGCTTCTTTCTTAAGATTGACCTGGGGTTTTCTTTAATATGAGTAGTTAAGTGACATTTGAAGCCGAGTCATAATTGAAGCAGCGTGTATCATCTATTATTACATTACAATGAGTGATATACTCTCTCGCTCTCTCTCACTCTCTCTCTCTCTTCTCTCTCCCACACACACACACACACACACACACACACACACACACACACACACACACACACACACACACACACACACAAGAACTTATAGAATATTCATGTAGTAAAGAAAGACTGTAGGACAGTGCAGTGCAGTCTATCGATTCATGATTGGTAATGATCAAAGAGAATAGACTAAATAACTAAATAGAGCTTTCTCTGGAAGCCCCTCTTGATCTGGGCCAGATTTTTGGTTCCGGCTACCATTGGGTAAAATAGTGCCAGATCAGCTGCAAAAAATAACTGACCTTCTACCTGATTTCACACACACATATGCACACTGTTACCACCATGGTCACAGCACACTATTCTTCTCCCCACTTTTGCCTGGAACACGATGCTGATATTCATGTCACACGCTTTCAATTCATCACACTGTTTTAATAGTTGAAATTCATATTTAGATTGTAACAAAATGCCAAGATCAAATCTTTTGGTCAATTCTACTGCAGAACTAGCTACTGAAAACGGTAATTCGCTTACGCACAAATACACTAAAAAACAAACCCCAGTTAAATAATTATTAGGAGTCATAATCAGTTAATCTACAAAAACAGCTATGTGGATAGATACAAAAGAAAATTTTGATTAATTACAGCAATAATATATATCCAAATATAAAATATAATATATATCCAAATATACATACAGTATATAATATAAATGATGTTTATATGTTTATAAAATGGTTTTTACTATGTAACTGTCCAACTGCTCACCAGAATAATAAAATGGCTTAAGGTTGACTGACATTTAATGCACGAGTCACGCCCATATTTTGTACTCAAACAAGCAGTGCCACAGAAAAGTTTTACATGCAGAATATTGATATTAACTTTGATCTCACGTTAAACTCAAACCTCAGTGCAGAGGTAAAATCTTATACTTAATAAACTGTCATATTTTTAATAAAAAGGTGTAGACAGTTTAAATATGCTACCAGGGATAAGCCTTCCTCTCATATTTTGCCAGCTGGAGTTGTCATTGGAAGATTTTTTTTTTTTTGTCATTTTGGAAATTTCTGATGGGTAATTCCAAATTACCCAGTGTGTCTTTTAATTTAAATGACACACTCACACACACACACACACACACACACACACACACACACACACACACACACAAAATATATATATTATATATTATAGGTTAGTTATGGAGTTAGGGATATATTTGTGGTAAAGTTAGTATAAGGGGGATTTTGTTATTTTGTTATTATATATGCATTATGTATGTATATATGCTGCTATTTTTGCCTGGTTGGCTTCAGAAGATTAAAATCTCTTCCAACTAAAAAAAAGGGTTTCAGCATCCCTTTATCCCTTTGTGAGTAACCTGACTTCAACCTAGGATTTAACTAAGTGCAACTACACACACAAAAATATATATATTTTTAATAATAAAAAAAAATGTTTTATTTGGTACCTGTATCAGTGATCATGCTGTCTAAGCCATCCACTTTGTAGTGGATATTGAGATTTGTGTAGAGACCTGGGCCTGCATTTTATTACACCTTTCTTTGCGCTACTTTACAAGCCATGGACCATTTGTGTAAAAAACGCTTGACTGATACCTTATTAGATCAAATATTGACATCTGGATGCGATCCTAGCAAGACAATAAATCAACTTTCTAAACATGTGTATAATGCAAAATGAGGAATTGCTTAGAAATGAATAGGAAAGGAATAAAAATAATAGCTGCGCAATATGGTGCAGGCTAGCATTAAAAACTATTGGACCAAGCTTTATTAAAGCCAAAAGCCTGAATTGAAAAGCATAATTTTAGGTAAATACGGTGAGGCAAAAGAAAACACGATGGCAAACGTGATTCATTGTCGGCCAAGATTGAAAAATAAATTCTGGGTGAAAGCCAAAAAAAGAAATAAAAAAAAACCTGGACTGCCATGTGTCTCTTCTTGCCAACTATTTGTCATTGTTATAATAGTGTGGATATTGCAAGTCAGCCATTTTGGCTGCTCAAACTGGATCAGACACGAGATACCATTTGCATTAAACATTTCCAAATAGTCATTATAAAAACAAATTCATGTCAAACCACAAACCAGTGCTGACAATAAAAAAAAACATATAATTAGATAAGGGATAATAATATAATCAGCTCAACAACAAGAAAGACACAATACAAAATGTTTTTTGAGTTTCACGCCTAGTTTTTCAGCCGAGTTTATGTAAGGCATGAATACTGAACTTTAATGCTAGGGGTGTGAGGAAACTATAAAACAATAACAATGTAATCTCTATCTTCATCTTTTCAGTTTTTCAAATGATGAATACAAATGAATGATGAATACAGGTGGTGTTAAATACTCTATGTTTTTATTACATAATTTTAATCCTACCATCATGAATCTGAAATCAGGGCTAAAACCCTGAATGCCAGCATGGTCAACATATGGTCCGTAGATCATGTACAGTGTTTTGCTTATTTTTGCCTATGATATTTTCAAACTAATTCAGTTAAATTAAGCTTAATTTAAAGCAGCTAACTACACTCTGTTTGGATTATGTCTACGGCTGCAGAGCAACATGTCCCATCAGTCCCTGCATGCCATGTGACCTAGTCACCTATTCCTTGTCAAGCTTGATTAGTACATGTTTTTGAGTCTCACCTTGCAGCTTACAGTTTACCTCACATTTGTTCTCCATCGATAATGTTTTTTGCAATTTTTGGCAGCTTGCTAACATTATGGTTTTCGTTTTAATGTTCATGGTTCGTTTTTACGTGGTGTTTAGTTTTTGTTTTGTAATAGTTATTTATGTTTGCAATGCTAAATGAAAAGTAATATATTGCACTTAAATCCATTCCCTGCTCCTTACATGACACACTCTGTTCAGTGATCTCAAACAAAGACATGCAAGGGTTTTACAGAAGAAGAAGGAATTAAAGGGGAAAATTTAACCTTGTTATATAAAATGTTATTCTTCATTGTTACTACATTTACATTTACATTTATGGCATTTACTAGCATGCTAATGTGATTGTTTTCAGTGGAAGAGCTCACAGGTTGTGTTAATGAGCATGTGAAAAAGGTGTGTCTCTTCATATAGTGTATTTATTTGTATACAAATAGAGCACATTATCTGTTCAATCCAAATGATACATTGGCAATCGGTGACTATTGCCACTCTTGTTGGAAAATGAAAAAATGGCAGTAAATAAACAACAATCCCATACACAAAAATATCTCATAATACTAAGTGAAATTCTATACTGTAGATTGGGCCAGTATTGTCCTGAAAGATCTTTACACCATGGCTAAAACTTTCCTTTTTCCTTTTTCTATTTTTCCACAGATAAGCCTGAATTTTTTTACAGGCCCTTACTCAAACACCACTACTAATCAACTCTTTTAGCTCCAATCCAATCTACCTCACATGTTTTTTTTTTTATTTACCTATATTTCATTACATGAGTACAAAGACCAAGCGGGACTTTCCCACACTCTCCGGAGCACATCTGTAATCCTTAGAATATAAATAAGCATTAAGTGATTTAAGAGGTTGAGTTCAGGTTTTTTATTCTGGTGTTCTCTGTTTTCATCAGTGTTTAGTCACACCTGAAGTATCTAATAGCATCAGCAAGAGATGGATTAGATGGCTTGATCTCCTGAAATAGAAATGCATGTGCACAAACGTACAAGCAAAGCATATAAATTTGAGCCTCCAGCACACAGCAATCTTATATTACAGCAAAAATAGAATATAAATCCTGTACTGGAAAAGAAAAGCTTTGCACATGTGAAAGTAGGTTGTAAAAACAAGGATTATGCACTTGTCATTTTCCTCCATCATTTCACAGAACATAATAGAAATAATTTATTGCTGCAAAATGCTGGACTGTTGTGTGAAATACAGAGAGAGGGGTATGTTTTTATACTTTTCTAAGTGAGTTGGTGAGGAAAAATCTAATTAAAAACAGGTGCAGAGTGTAAGAATTATTGGTTCCCTGCTTTGCCAGCTTTGTAATTGAGGGAAACAGCAAAGGCTGATTTTTAATTGCAAATTGAAACATCTGCATTCATTTCAAGTAAAGTACATTTTAATATGATTTCATGTGGCTGAGAGATGTTAAATGGGTTCAGACTACCACTGAGGACATAAGACAGAATAACTGATTGTTAGATCGCTTGACTGTGATAATGCGTGCTGTATTGTAGAAGAGAGTACACTCAAGTCTGTGTTACCTTCTAGCTCTTCCTTTTAGCATACTTGAATAACTTCACCCCAATCACACTGTACAGTCTCAAAATAAAACAGTAAGAATGCTTAAAAAATTATTATTTCTCTCTCTCTGTCACCCCTCTTCTTTCTCTCTCTCTCTATCTCTCTATCGAGATACAAATGCTCCTAAGGTACCAGTGTTCCTGCCCTTTCCTCTCTTTGGATCTGCCCGATTCATTCCAACACCCTACTTCTGGATGGAGTTCTCTTCATCTGAGACTACTCTGTGCAGCTGGGGATGGTCAACATCAACAGCGTAAAGATCCATAAAGAAACTGAGCAACTCAAGAATTTTGAGGATAGATTTGGACTGTAATTAATATCAACAGTCTACTGCTATGGCTCCGGACCACAGATGGTATTTAATGGCTTATCCCTGCACACCTTAACAATGATGGAACTGTAATAAATGGACATTCTGTCCCATCTACATGAGGATGGGTTTCCCTTTTGAGTCTGGTTCCTCTCAAGGTTTCTTCCACATGTCATCAGTTTTTCCTTGTCACAGTCGCCACTGGCTCGCTCATTAAGGATAAACTTTTTAAAGAACAAACATACATATTTTTATTACCCCTGTAATTTTAAGTTTCAGTTTTGTCTATTAGTAAAAGTGCTATACAAATAAAGATAATGGTACTTTTTGCCATTGTATGGTATCTACTTCATTGGCATTTTACTGATGGTACAATTTTAAACTCTAAAAGTTATTTTTATTATTATTTCCACTTCCAGGTGAACCTTTGTCAGAAGTACACCTTTTAAGTTAAGTAGTTATTATTTTTACTATCTAAAAAACACTTTTTTTTGCAACTACACTCATGGTTCTGTGGATGGTTAATACTTTTTGCACAGGTTCTACACTTAAGAATTCCCTAAGAGACACAGACTATTGGTGCTAGGTGGAAATTTATTTGTGAGTCTTCTAAACTTTTTTACTGTTCTACTTAAACAAGTTTACTTTCAGATGTGTTCAGATCATCCAAGTCCAGATGATCTTTAAAATAATTGTTGTTGGACACAAGCAGAATCTTATGAATCTTATCAGGTTTTACTGTGACAAGGACAGTGAACATGTCCCTTTGCAAAACCAATAGACATTTTTCCTGTGGCCTTCGATTGAAAAGCTCAATTCATATGTTCATATTGCATAGAATTAAACCATTCATCTAGCCTATCCCTGACCCTTACCTTATTTTCCTAGTTCTTCATGTTCTGGAATATCCTTCATCTTTCTACTATGTGGTATTATGACTCCCGCATGTACGGTTGTTGAATTTTGATTTGGATTGCAATTTCACATTGCCTAACTGTTTATTCCATTTCTGTGAATGGATCCTTATCCACCACTTGCCATGCTACAATGACCTTTATTTTTTATTTTTCATAATTTTTTTTTCTGTGCTTAACTATTCTGAGGTTTTACATGGAACCTTCAAAGAATTTCACTAAAATTGTATGGGTTTCTTCTCACGTCAGTGTTTTCCGTGTAGCAAACTCCATCTTCTTTCTGGCACCTGATGAAAACAATTGCCACACTAAAAGTAGGAATTAACAATGGTTCTTTGAATAGTTAAAAATTCTTAGACTTATCTCCTGACAGAGTTCCTTGATGCAAATCGTTTATGCTTAATGTCTTGATGGATATTAATACTGTACTGTCCACACTCTCTCCTGCATAATGGAGTCACCTCAGGTTATAATTTAACACAATTTACGTATTCACTTTGAAGTATTGAGGAGCTGCATGTACTGTATTTCTAAAATGTTGTAGAGTAGTTAATAAAATATACTATATATATATATATATATATATATATATATATATATATATATATATATATATATATATATATATATAATATAATATAGAAATAAAAATACTCAAAAATAGAAAAACTCTAAAACAGCAAAATGTACATAAGTACAATAACAAAGTAAAAATACTTACTTTTGATCCACAGCTAAAAAAAAAAAACCCTTATCTCTCTCTTATTTTACTGTTAATACTGCCAGATTACTGGAATAGGAAGCTCACTTTGTGCTAAAAATAACTGCCTTGTTCTCATTTTTCCAAACAAGTCTTGTCATATGTGCGTTATATCCCATGAAGGCAGCTTATGTGTGTTTATGATTGCAAAGTGCAACACAGATAAAGTGATCCTGAGATAAAGCGTGAAAAATAAGTTCCTCATAAGAGCTATTTTTCACCTGTTTGGAGCTTTGCCAGGATGTAGCTAGAGCTTGACTGTTTGAAGTCAAAACAATGATATCTACGACAATCTAAAACACTAAGTTTAAGATTTCCAGTATGAAATTTTTACAGCTGTTGGCTCAGGCTTGCGACTATCCTCTTTATGCTTTTTAACAGTGTGCCAAAATGCACAACCTGACGAGAAAGACCAGGGTGAGTGCATGAAGCATATAAAAACATATGTGCACAGTTGGATGAATGATTAGAAATTTGTGCTTTTAGTAGAGAGAACACCATGGCTTCTTCCATCCAAAAACAACAGTCCCTACTGAAGGTGATGTTGAATAAAAACTGAGTGATAACCACACATGCAGGCTTTGACTTGTGGCTTCATATGAATTAATGCATTTCAACATACCAAACTTTGTTGATTTAAAAAAATATTTGACTGAATGAAAATGAACACGGATATATAGAATTCACATATAAAAGTCAAATAAAACTGTTTCTATTTTTTAAACTAGTTTTTTGTTGACAGCTTTGTATGTTCTTGGCATATTCCCAGAGACCTTCACAACGCTTATTTATGAATGTGGTGTCCCACATACTGACTACTTTCATAAGTTAAACTACTTGCTATCAAAACTAGTGTTAGTTTGGGAAATTGATGTAAAAGTCTCAAGTAATAGAATATGCAATTTCTAAAGCCTAAAAAAAAATGTCATTGAACTCATGAAGATCATGCAGTCTAAACAGTCTACTCTTCTCTTCATGCAATTATTTTAATGATGGAATGTTCAATGTGTTAAAATATAAAAATATATTACTTATCCTTTACTTATTACTTATCCTTTTTCCATAAACACTTTGTAAATTACTAAGGACCTGGATTAACGTGCTAGGTTGATTTTGGCCAGTGTTCACCTTAGGGGTTTAAATACAATTGTATTCTTTCTAAATTAACAACAGATGAGACAATTAAAGATTAATTAATTCATTCGTTTATCGTTTGGAACTACTTTATCTGGGTAAGGCCATGGTAGATCTGAGGTACACTAAGGAACACCTCAAGGACACAGATGGGATTGCAATAAATGGCAGGGCATTGTGCAGACACACACACACACACACACACACACACACACACACACACACACACACATCTGACCTTTTCTAATTAGTGGTTTTATTTATGATAACAATATAATTTATGGATATTTGTATCCGTTTAACCAATCAATTCAATTGCTATCTGTATTTTTTCTTTTTCTTTGTTTAGAGCAAAAACAATGGCATTAAGCTAAGTCAATAAGTCAGGTCATTAAGGCAGGTCAGGGAAGGACAATATGTTTTCCCCATATCAATATCCAACTTGTGTTTTTATGTTTCTGTTGTGCAACAGACACACATTCCAAAATATACAGTTCTGTTCATTCTTGTAACAACCAGTACAGATTTAAGAAGTCAAATTCATTAGAGCTTTAGCAGATTTACAAATTCCACAAAAGTAACATGTGTTATAAAGTGTGTGTGTGTGTGTGTGTGTGTGTGTGTGTGTGTGTGTGTGTGTGTGTGTGTGTGTGTGTGTTGGAAGCCATGCTCTCACCAAACCCATGCTGAAACATTTCTGTCACTGTGTACTCAATGAACTCTTCACAATTTCTCTATATTTGTCTCTTTTGTGCACACACATAAACACACAGCTTATTAAATGGTGGTCCTTGTTTGCCCATGCACACTGAATATTTGCAGCAAAATGCTCACCTGCTGAAACCAAAGTTGCACAATATAATAAAGTATAATATAGAAAATAAATTCTCTGATATATTTAGACACACACACATACACACACACACACACACACACACACACACACACTCACACAGAGAAATCCAATAATAACTAGAAGCAGATGTCTCTCAGTTTCTTTTACTTTCCCACTACCTCATCTGCCCCAAGCTAAATTAAGAAATTGCAGGGATTACATACTGTAGCATAAAATCAGGGTCAGCGCTAGCTACAGGCAGAGCAGGCAATTGCCTAGGGCCTTGGGCTTGAATAGAGGGCCTCCTTAACCGTAACAAACCTATACACTAGTTACCCAATCAAGACGGGCTCGTAAAACAAGGCTCCTTGTCCATTGTATAAAAAATCTGTCACTCACCTGAAGTGGAAGCAGTTAATATCACAGTTTAAATGTGAGTACCCTCTGAATGCATTTCGCTGGTGCTGAAACAAATGTATCACTTGGAGGATGCTAAGCGAGAAGCTAAACAGGAACGCAAAAAAGCCTAGTTCGTTATGCATCTATGTGAGCTGTCATCATTTATTTTTGATTATAATGTATTATTAAAATAAACCGAGTCTCGTTTTGTGTCAGCACCATTTAAAGATGGATCATTTGCAGCCAGTTTATTCAAAACAGTGCGAGCACGTGCCTATTTTAAAAATACTAAATTAAAATTTAGTCTGTAAATAAATATAGCAACCGCAGCTACGCTAGGGTATTGATTATTATTTCAAAGATTATTATTTCAAAAAAGTACCTCAGCTACCTGTTTATGTTATAAATTATCATGATGTTTACAATATTACAATTATTATATTATTAATACTTTACAAAAAAAAAAAAAACAGTTGAAGCATACAAATACAATTGAATTTGCTGTTGATTTGGTTATATAGTGCATATTCATGGTTTGCAATAGATGCAATAAATGCAATAGATAATATGTTCTATATGACTATATCTATAGTCTTTACTGCTTTAGTATGGTGGAAATTCTGTCCATATTTAGCTAGAAAAATTATATTTTATCCTCCATCCTACTTTACAGACTAAGCAAAAATGTTCCTTAATATTTCTTAATAATATTAAGTGGAAGGTGGAAGGAAGAAGGCCAGGGGTCCTCCAATATGAATTTTGCCTAGGGCCTTCAAATGTCTAGAACCAGCACTGCAAAAAAATTTATTTCACACTGACCATTGAAACTTTCAGTAGGTGCCAGATTCACATTTAGCATACAACAAATTTTATCGGATAGTTAGCGAATATGAGCCTTACTCCTTTGCTTGTGCCGGAAGTCCAGGATGATTGCAAAAATCTTTGCATGAATTGCTGGAAGATGAAAGTGTCTTGCAACATGTTTTTATTCTTTAAGCACATTGAACTGGTGTTGACTCTTATTCCCTAAACACTTATTGCAGAACTGATATTACAAAAAACTGATACATAAATAAACACAAATCAAAATCTGTACTCATATTTTATTCACAAGGACTATAAAACATATTACTGCAATGTATAAAAGTCAAAATACTAAGACATTATTCATGTTTAGTAACTGCTTTACCCTGGTCAGGGTCATGGTGGATCTGGATCCTATCCCGGAAACACTCTCTTACCCTTGATGCGATGCCAGTTCACTGCCAGGCACTATGCCCATGCACATTCATGCACGTATTCACACAAAGGATACAATTTAGTGTACCCATCCATTTGCTGGAATATTTTGGGAGGTGAGAAGAAACCGGAGAAATCCCACACAAACCCGGAGTGAACATGTAAAACTCTGAGAGAGTAACTAACGTCCAGTGGGTCAACTGAGGACTCTGCATTTGTGAAGTAGCATGAACAGAAAAACAGCAGAAAGTACACACTGTACAAAAGGATTCATTAAGGGTTATTTGTGTGGCTCATTTTCTGTTGCATTCTACATTGAATATTTAAGTGATCTCCAAAGAGATGTTCAGATTGAATGTTTTCTAGGAGTGAACAGAAGGACATTTAATAAAATACTACTTTATTCAAATTTAAGAATTTATACCATCAAATTGTTCAGAAGCATTAATTAATCATACAGCATAAGCTTCTACCAAGAAGTGTAGCTAATGCTTTCACATACAGTATTATGAATTGTACAATGTGGGTGCAAATATAATAAAACCATCTGACCGTGTAAATATATACACATGATACATGAACTGCCCAGCAGTGACAGCTTTGTGAGGATGGGATTTGAACTCATTAAAAAGTCCAACATCTTATCTAGTGAGCTACCAGAATAATATAGAATACAGTGATCTCCTCCAAGCATTTGTAGCTGTTTGTGATGGTCAATATGTAGAGGTTCTTATGCATATCTCATGCAAGAATTGACATAGTGAACAGAAAAAACTTTACAAGAACTATTTACCTAAAAGCCTGTATATGAAAAAAGTAAACTTACCTAGATTGAAGTGCACATTGAAAAATCCAGTCCTCTTTTCCAGACATACCTAAAAAAAAAATTATTGCCCTAACAAAAGTACAGGTAAGCATTTGTTAATAGATTTTTTAAGCTATTTACTTGAATTCTGTTTCCATCCATCCATCCATCCATCCATCCATCCATCCATCCATCCATCCATCCATCCATCCAATTTATTTATCAATCTATGGACAGATAGACAAATAGTATTGAAGGAGTTGTAACTTCATATGCAAACGTCCTCCCTGTTTATTAAATGTTTTTGTGTATTTAATAAGAAGCAGGTACTTATGTTCATAGCATTTGTTTGTTTTTTTATTATGTTCCTTATCATCTGGAAAATCTATATCTGGTTTTCTGCCAATGGAACTTATATAGCCTTGGATGCTCCCTTGAGAAGAACACGTTGCACTGATGGGGTCAGTCTGACACAGGAACAGAGAAATAGTCTGGGTTTTGCTTTTTTCCACAAATGAGTTGTGTAACACCTTTTTTGTTCGCTGACTGTTAACGGTTCATCAGGTTCTTTTGTGAGCCTTGAGACTGATAATAGACATGAGTGCACTGCTGATATGCTAATATCCTCAAAGACTCAAAGATTTTGCTAGGACAATTAACATTTCAGACACTTTCTCAGTTCCATTTTTATTCAATGCCCTTTCCAAACAACCACTTAGATTTGTCTCCTGCTTTTACATGGTGTAACTAGTACAGTTATAATCATGTAGTAATATAATATATAGTTTAAGAAATTTTCAATGGACTTCAATATGCTTCAAATTACATAACTTATAAAATTAATTAAGTTGAATCATGAAGCATAATACAATGTACTTAAAAAAACAACAAACTTTATACATATACATATGATACTACAATCATTAAAAAAAAATTCTAATTAATATAAACTCAGTACCCTATAATGACAAAGTGAAAACAGAATGTCTGTAAATCTTTTAAGACTATTTACTCACGTCTTAGTTGAAGCACCTTTGGCAGCATTTACAGCCTCTGGTCTTTTTTGTTTTGGTGCAACAAGCTTTGCACACCTGGATTGGTGGATTTTCTATCATTCTTCATTTCCATATACTTTAAGATGGGTGAGGTAGGATGGGGACTGTAGGTGGGCAGCCACTTTCCGGTCTCTCTGTGGATGTTCAAGAAGGCTCAAATCAGGGTTCTGGCTGGGCTACACTGGGACATTCATAGAGTTGTCCCTAAGCCACTGTTGTGTTGTCTTGGCTTTGTGTTCAGGGTTATTGCAGGGTATTATTCCTACAGTAGGAAGGTGAACCCCAAATGAACTGAGGCCCTAAGCACGGTGTAACAGGTTTTTATTAAGGATATCGCTTTGCTTCATGCAGCTTTCCTCATCCCTGACCAGTTGCCAAGTCCCTGCTGCAGGAAACACCCCCACAGCATGATGCTGCCACCATCATGATGCTGCTTCAATTTTGGGATGTTTTTAGGCAGGTGATAAGTGGTGCCTGGTTTCCTCCAGACATAACATTTAGAATTGTGAAAAAACAGTGAAATCTTCGTTTCATCAGATGAGAGAATCTTGTTTCACACAGTCTGAGAGTCAGGTGCTTTCAGGTGCACACACACACACACACACACACACACACACACACACACACACACACACACAAATGTATTTGCACCTCCTAATTAGAAGTTAAGATGTGGTTACAGCCTTGGTGTGTGTGTGTGTGTGTGTGTGTGTGTGTGTGTGTGTGTGTGTGTGTGTGTGTGAACCATGCTGCTAGATTAGTGAGTCAGTTTTCCTTCATGAAATAACACGCAAGATTTTCCTTTTCCTAGATAAAAAAAATGCATGGGCCAATAAATATTTCTTTGTTTTGTGTAAATTAAATATTGGTTAAAAGCCTAATATAAAACTGTAATTTGCTAACCAGTGCCATTTACATGATAATCAGTTATAATACCAAGTAAAACCCAACATAATTACACATAGTAATCTTACTTTAATGGGATGTAAAGCTTGTTTTTCTTTTAGCTTCTTTGATTTTACCTACCAAGCATTCTTTCATTTATTCTATTAGATGTAACCAGAGATATGGCTAACACCCTACCCGAAAGCCCAGTGTGTCTTTACATCCCCACAGTGACAGCAGTAGCCCTTTTTCATGTGTGTGTGTTGTGGGGGCAAAAAGCAAACAGCACACAAATCCCTTTGAATAGGTATTTTGACACCTGTTCTGTGTGTGTGAGTGTGTGTGTTTGTGTGTGTGTGTGTGTGTGTGTGTGTGTGTGTGTGTGTGTGTGTGTGTGTGTGTGTGTGTGTGCATGTGTGTGTGTGTGTGCGTGCGTGCGTGGGTGCATGTGTGTGTGTTTGTGACCTCTTCTTTATCATGGTTCTTTCACACTGCACCAAAAGTACCAAACTCTGAAAAAAGAAGCACAGTTGTGAGATGAGCTTAATATAAAAATCTCATTACATTCCAGACAAGACATTTGTCCAGGAACACAATGTGAGGACAATGAAGCAGGACACCATTTTGTACACAAGAGAGAGAGAGAGAGAGAGAGAGAGAGAGAGAGAGAGAGAGAGAATATGTTAGTATAATATTATTGTATAATTATACACACAGTCATAGTATGGATGCTAGTGGTTCTAATGGAGCATGCAAAGTGTGGACATCAGGCAATGAAGACTGCCCCATGCTGCTAAACACATCAATAAACACAAAACTAACATCGTTCCCACATCTGGTCAAACTGTGTCAGCTCACCTGCTGTTTCTTCTAGTCTGCAGGAGGGAGAGGGACTGAAGAAGTAAACATTGAATAAAGATTAGGAGAGAACGATGATCTGAAAACAACTGCTAGATGTATGAAACATGTCTTTAAACCAATACTGAGACTTTGTGGCACAAATAGCAAAACATTTACACAAAGTGCACAAAGTGAGCTCCATGAAGATATGGTTTACATGAGTTGGAGTAAAAGATCTTCAGAGGCCTGATATAGAACTATAACTTAAACTTGACTGAACACCTTTTGGACGAACTGTAATGTGACTGCGCCCCAGGTCTCCACACCCTACTGTACATCAGCACCTGATTTTACTAATGCTCTTGTGCCTGAATGAGCACAAATTTACACAAAATCTGGTGGAATATCTATCCCAGAAGGATGAAAGTTATCAAAACAGCAAATAGGGACTAAAGTTGGAATGAAACTTTCAAAAAACACTTCTGTCCTTTTAGTGTATAATAAAGTGATAAACAGTAGTCAGGACTTTTAGAAAGCTATATCCTTACTGATATGAATGATACAGTATCAACTAACGTTAAGCTGCATTATGTAGCCAAAGGTTTGTGGACACTTGACCATCAGACCCATATGTGTTTGCTGGACACAGACTTTGGATACAGTTATGCTAAACAGGAATGAAAAATTAAACTCAGTCTCAAACATCAAATCAAATCAAATCAAATTTTATTTGTCACATACACACACATACAGAGTTTGACATGCAGTGAAATGCTTTGTACGACTGTCCAACATTTAAGCATAGAAAAGGAATAGAATTTAAGGATAAAAAATGTGAATGAACATATGTGGTGACTGCTAACAGAAAATGCTGACAGAACGCATATACAGTAAATATGCAGCTACAGGATGAGGTTGTGCCGAGTTACAGACTTGACAGAAACTTGGCCCAGGCAGTAAACAGTCTATGAAATAGCAAATGTGATCGTGTTACCGGAGGTGTTAGCATGGCTTTTTCATTTTTGGAAGCTGATCTGTTTAAGCAGCTGTTTGAGCTGGACAGTTCAAAGAACTAAAATGTTGCTTCACCTTCTTCATTTTTGTATTTGTGGGTAAAGTTTAAGCAACGTTTAACTCGCATTCACGCTACTCTCAACACAAAGCCAAAAAGCACATAATGTAGGAAACCATTAACCAAAGAAAAAATAGATCAACACTGATAAAAAGAGCTTACATAAATAGCCAACTCAGATTTTAATTACAAGTCCAATCATGCTTATTTAAGATCACATGTTAGTGATACATTTTGACATCCAAGTTGTTGTTTTTTTTAAGCTGTGCCATCTAGACCATGTGCATTTGTGGTTCTCATTGATTCTCGTGCAAGAATGAAGAAATGGTTTTCGCATTAGACTGAATGGTTATACAGGCTGACAGCATATTTTAGCATTATTACCAGAAACCTGTTTTAACCAACAGATTATTTACTCTAAGGTGAGCACTACAAGGAAAGCTGCAGTCCAGTTAAAATGCTAAGAACCCAGAAAATATAACATTTTCTGTGTGCAACAAATGCATTTTTTGTTCACAAAAAAAAAATAAATAAATAAATAAATTTTCCATTGTGTTCTCTAGGGTGTCTTTTACAACAGAAGAGTTATGCAATTTTCCCGAAATACACACGTTCGATCCAGGCCTTTTTTCAATAACTTCAGCTGCTCACTTAACATTCATCATAAGTGTAGTCTCAGCAAGTGGTTCCTTCGAAGCCTGCCAAACATGAATAAGCACGAAGCTTTTTACATTTGTTCAAACTCACACTAGCAAAGAGAAAATATTTGACCTTTGTAGCACCCTTTAATAAATCAGGTGTGAAGATATTGCATAGGTTGTGTCAGAATGTGTAATTATGTGAAATGAGCTAACTGAAATGGTGCTTCAATATATATATTCAGTATATATATATATATATATATATATATATATATATATATATATATATATATATATATATATATATATATATCAGTATCGTTAATATATACAGATTCAGTGTGAGGTTTCTATGGATGAAGAAATTGTCAGTAAAACACACCAGCAGCTCTTTTCTACTTGTAATTCCACTTTTTAACCAGCACGGTGTTGGGATTTGAGAACTTTACTCAGCATTTTCTACACAGTTAAACTTCAGCTAAACTTAAATTGAGCAAAGATGCAATTACACCAATAATTGCCAATATTTTGTGGGTGATTTACAAAGAATAGTTGTGGGAAATGCAATAGTGAGACATAACAATATGAACATAGTGTGTGTGTGTGTGTGTGTGTGTGTGTGTGTGTGTGTGTGTGTGTGTGTGTGTGTGTGTGCATTAACAGTCTAAGAAACTGCAGAACAGCAAAGTAATGCTTAAACTTGCCACAAATTTGCAGAATTGTGTGTTGGCTAAAGAAGTCTTTATCTCACACCAAGACTTGTGATGTGACTGTATCAAATGTTCACATAAAACCTTACTGTGTCAAATATCTTGAGATACTAAAACTTCATGTTTGAAAACATAATCATATAATACAATTTTACTACAATTTATTATACAAATAATAAATATTTATTTTATTTTATTTTATTTTATTTTATTTTATTTTATTTTATTTTATTTTATTTTATTTGATTTGATTTGATTTGATTTGATTTTATTTTATTTAACAGGTTTACTTAAATGTAATACCCAACCCAGCCATTAGGGAGACACAAGCCAGTGCACTCTTAGTGCCAGTCCCAAGCCCGGATAAATGGGGAGGGTTGCATTAGGAAGGGCATCCAGAGTAAAATGTGCCAAATCGAATAAGCGGATCACAAATCAGTTGATCCGCTGTGGCGACCCCTAATGGGAGCAGCTGAAAGAAGAAGAAGAAGAAGCCTTAAATGTAATACCCGCCTTCAAGTAATATTATTTGCATACACATGCTCTATCCCTGAAGCAAATATCTGGCAAACCACAGTGAAGGAATTAAATAACATGACATGCTATTATCCTTATATTGACCACACAAAGTTCCATAGATCCTGTTAGTAAAGGAGATTAGGTGAACATTTTATGTATGTTCTGTTGCGCAATGTTGACCAGTGTGCAACTTAGGAAAACATTTTATACATATATAATAATATTTCTCTGGGAAAATTGTGCAGTTTTTGTGACAAATCAAATCCATTACTTTTTTATTCACAAATCTTATAATGTACACTTCTACATCGGAATGAATTTAAATTTTTGTTCTAAAAAATACTTTTTGTTTATATTTATTTAATCAGTACAACAATCAGTGGATATAAGCAGTTGCCTGGAAGAAGAAAATCTGTCAAATGTTCATCATAGATTTCATTCTGATTAGTAAAGCCTTAAGTTCTATGATTACACTATTGGATGTGTACAGTGATCTAAGTCTAATACTAATGCTGCTTTCTCCAACATAACAGAGTCCACTGCATCTGCATGTAAATCTTAATGAAATAAATTATCATTGGTTTATTCATTCAATAATTCAAAGATGCTTTGCAGAGGGACAGGGGGTATGGAGCTGCCAGGAAGGAGAAAAAGAGGAAGGCCAAGGAGGAGGTTTATGGATGTGGTGAGGGAAGACATGCAGGTAGTTGGTTTGAAAGAGGCAGATGTAGAGGACGGGGGGTATGGAGACGGATGGTGACCCCTAATGGGAGCAGCCGAAAGAAGGAGAAGAAGATTCATTAATTTAAAGAAATAATATGTGAATATTGTCTGCCAGAGAGCGAAGTGTTCTAGCTGTATGCCAACATTCAAGAAATGCTATTACTTCATAGAAATATTAGGTGAGACATGTCTAGAATTTACCAGACCACTGAGAACCCTGGGGTCTTCATAGGTCTGGCAAAGTACTCATTACATTGTGTTCTCCTAGATGTATTCTTTAAAAATAAAAAATCATTTTATCTAAATCATTCTATGAATGAACACTGAGCATTATAACAGATGTGTGTAATAAGTCATAGTAAATATGCTCCAAAATTGCATGAATGTGTAATTGTTCGTGTCATGTAATTCGATCCTGACCTTAGGTTACTCTCGGTGTGAAGTTTGCATAATGTCCCTATAGGTTTCCTTTGGATTTCTTAGGTTTTCTTCCACTTATAATCACCCTATTCCCAATATTGTTAAAGGTACATAAAAAATATATATATTTCTTTAAATCTGCTTTGTTACAATATCAACAAGCACCATACAAATAGAACTGTGTGTTTCATTGTTGAAGCATCTCATCCAGGGTGCATTCCTATTGTAGACCTGGTATACACTGCATACAATGTAACCTTGACCAGGACAAAGTACTTACAGCTATATATCAAACACATATAAGGAAGCAAAAAACCTCAAATCGGGGCCAGATTGTCTTCAAGGCTTGCCCTGATTACTCTCCAGCGTGTTTCCCCTGTTTAATTAACCTTTCTGTTACCAACCTGTTTCCGCCTGACTTATCTTTCCTCCGAATGCCCGGGACAGGGGCACTGTTCCTGAGGGTTGCCTCACTGGTCTCCTGTTCGTCCTCGAGGGTCTCCACTCTGATGTTCTCCAATGGTGTCACAAATCCCTGTTCTTCTGTCATCCTGGTCAGCCTCACACTTTGTCTCTGGTCAAGACATGCTTCTGGTGGCTTTTCCAAGGACACCCAGTACTTTGTCGCAGCCTGCCCCGACTGCGCCCGACACAAAAACCCTTGCAGCCACCCCCAAGGGTTTTCTTCAGCCCCTTCCTATCCCGAAACGTCCGTGGTCACATCTCGCTATGGACTTTGTTATCGGGCTGCCCCCTTCCAATGGCAACATGGTCGTCCTGTCAGTCATTGATCGGTTTTCAAAGATAGGCCACTTCATTGCTCTACCCAAGCTGCCGTCTGCCAAGGAAACTGCCAACCTGGCCCTCCAGCACATATTTCGCCTCCATGGATTTCCCAGATTTATCGTCTCGGACCGTGAACCCCAATTCTCGGCTCAGTTTTGGAATGAGTTCTGCCACCTTCTGGGCATCTTGACCAGCCTCTCATCTGGTTTTTACCCCCAAACAAACAGACAAACCGAGAAGCTCAACCAGGATCTGGAAACTGGTCTTCGTCATTGACATAACATTGTCCTAATTTATATTAGGATGTTTCCTCCACCTAAACTTCCCTTTGCTCTACAGGTGTAAATTTGTATTTTGTAGTAAATCAAAGCAGTTAATGACCATTAAATGACCAACGTTTCTTACTAACTAACTAACCAACTAACTAACCAACTAACTAACTAACTAACTAACTAACTAACTAACTAACTAACCAACTAAATAAGTAAATAAATAAATAAATAAATAAATAAATAAATAGAAATAAAATAAATGAATACAATAAAAAACAAAATGACCGAGATCCAACAAAGAGTGCCTACTATACTACTGACTAACTACATAAACTGAAATCCAAATACATTATCACAACATAAAAATGCTTGTTGTAATAACTACAACCTAAAGCCATGGCTTGCTCATCAGGGATAAATGCACACCATTCACCTTAACTGTTAAGTTCTGTTAAGCTGCTTTAAAACAATGTCTGCTGTGAAAAGCGCTATATAAATAAACTTGACTTGACTTGACTTGACTATTCTTTTAATGCATAGGTGAAAGATGTTGAAAAGGTGAGAACAGTCATTGCACTAGAAACCACAAAACATTCAATAAACAAGCATATTAACTACAATCATTTAAAAAAAACTACTTATTAGTAACAACAATGAATTACTGGTTATATACTCAGAGCAGCCAGGTAAAAAAATTTATTGGGTTTTGTTTTGATGCCAGGATATATTGATGTTTGTCACTGCAAAATTAGAGCAGATGTTTGCACAAAAGACCCACTAATCAGAGGACGGAATCATATTGGTGTTGGATTTGGTGTGAAAAAGGTTAAAAACTAGTAAAGAAAATTGTAAAGAAAAGTTTTTTTTATAACCATGTAATGACTTGCACTTCAATTTCAAATTGAACTTTTTGCCAGACCTATGTACAGACGCAAAATTTTTATATCATAGTTTTGTAGTTTACGTCAGTTGCAACAAATCATAATGTTAGCAGTGTTGGATAAGACACCATTAAATTGGATATAACGGTGCAGTGCAAGAGCTTCAGTTTAATGTTCATGAAGAACAATGAGTAAGAATGTAGTGACTTTGCCTGTGGCATTGCTTTCACTATCAGACAGGCTGTTTTTTTCTGAAACTGCTGATCTCCTGAGATTTTCAAGCCTTTAGAGATTATACAGATTGGTTTGAAAAAGGAAAACTAACAACAACAACATCAACAAAAATCAAGAGAGTTTTTTGTAGATAAAAATACATTAGTTTTGAAGGAAGAGGTCAGAAGTGAATAGCCATATTAATACTAGTTGACATGAAGTCAAGGATAATTTAAATAACCACAAACATGGTAAGCCTCTGTATACTGTATACTTCATTTTGAATCAGCTAAGAACAGGAATCTGGGGCTACAGATCAGCCAATCTGTAGCTACAATTTAAAAACTGTCACAGCATATCTGATCTCAGTCAAATCAACAAGATTTTGTTGGGAAAAATCTCTGGAGATCAGTTCCAACATTGATAAAAATCAGCATTCCTCCCTTTCACTTTTTCCTCTTCCTTTTACACAAACATGTCATAAAAAAGCTTGCAGAAACTCAGGTCAGTAGTTGAAAAGAAATAGTCTGCGTTCAAACCTTTGCATTTATTCATTTATTCATTTAATTGAAGGCACACTGCAAAACTCTTAGTGATCCAGCATGAATATTTTTTTATAATTTCTTGTTAAAAGTCTACTTTATTATTAATTGCAAAAACATTATAGAACAAATTCAAAATGAGTAAAAAATAAACTCGATCAATTAAATTAAATTAAGTTCTCATTTCTCATAAATCCTCTCTTAATAATAAATACCTTAATTTGTTTTGCAAATATGCAATTTCCTCCTGCTTCTGGAAACTGTATTTTCTGAGGCCAGCATTTACAATACACAAATTAGTACTTAAGATGTCTTAGTTAATTTTTTATCAATATAAAATGATTTTTTCTTGCCTCACTGCCATTGCTTTGGTTTTACGATTTATAATATCGCCCTGAACTGCAGAGAAAAACAGTTCAATTTAGTATGTTTGGAAATCTTTGAGCTGATTTTTCAAAGTGAATATTAGAAGCTGATTTACAGGATTACACTTATTTGCTTCACAAAATTCAATAATAAAATCCAAGATCCAAGAAAATTTAATTAGGTGAAAATTTAATTCACAAGATGTATTGAACTCAACTCAGCTCAGGGAATACATGGATGCCTTGTAAAGTTTGGACACATGGTTCAAAAATGATGACCATAAATTAGGCACAAATGTGATAGAGCATTGGTGTCACTTGACTAAATGTATTAGAATGTGTCTTAGACCATGGCCAATTACTGTGTCAAATTTCACAAGACATTGTACAATTTTATGAGCTGCTACAGACACCAGAAAAAGAAAATTAGATAAGCAAGAGGGGGGGAAAATATGCCTTCAGTACTTGCCCCCTAAAAAATTAAAAATTAAAATAAATTAAAAAAAATTCACTCAGAGCTGTGCGAGAACACAGAATATAACATCTACCTCTTATACTCCACATCTTGTTAAGAGTGGACCAAATAGTGATCCTTCAGGAGAATGGACAAAAATAATTTTATACAATTAAAACTACACACAGTAAGACTAGGTACTTTTGTACTAATATAAACATTTTGGTTTTATATGAACGAAATAGGAAACAAATAGAAGTTTCATTGATTCATGTGCGATGTATAAGGCTTAACACATCAGCACTTGTACAAGTGCAATATTACACAACATGACAGAATGATTTATTTAGTGTGAAATCACACCATGTTGTGTACATGGCCAGTGACAGGAGATACATCTGTGTAACATTCATAAATGATGTCACTGTAAAAAGAGGCTTCAGTGATGGTTGACAGGAATTTGGCCTGCTCGTATCAAAGTAAGCAAAAAGAGGTGCAGTTAAACAAGCAAGAAGGTGTTCTGGGATTTCACGAATGTGCTGAATACGTAGTGACTACATCATACAAATCCCTATATACAAATTGAGAAATACAAATCCAGAGATACATAACCCAAACCAGAGAAAACATTCACAGGACACGATTGACAATGACAGTACATTTCCAGATTTCCAGGCAGGCATCTCAGTGGTGAAATTAAGTTGAATGACTACCAGAAGAGAATAATACTGCCAAGGAGAAATGAAGCATGTGTAGACATAGAAAAATGAAAAACGTTTATTACGCACGAAAGAGCTAATGGGTCAAAATATTCAAAATATTAATAATAAAAGTGATCTCTGCATTTTCTGACCAGCTAATCCATGTGTAAAGCAGATATATTTAATGTCACTGATCAAGGGAAATTCGATAAGTGTATCTGATAGCTTTTTATTTTAGGTTAAGTTTTCAAGCTCATCAAACCAAAGTTTATTGAAACACCTATAAACCCTGACTAGCAACAGTGCTAATAAAAGTGCTGAAAAGCTTATTGATGAAACTGACTTTATAATTGGAAAAAAAGATCATTAGAGAGTATTAAAGTTGTATTAAAGCTTTTATTCAGCAAGTGGCTGAAGACACTCAAAATGTACATAAAACAATTTCTGGCTGATTGAGTAAATTCATTAATGAAGTTGTGCAAAAAATATGGTATAAATAAACACTGCTACAAAGCAGTACAGAGAAAATTTCTTCATAATGAGCAAAATTATTCAATAGAGCAGGACTATTTTAAACTTGGAATGTACACAAATGTTGTTATAAGATGTATAATCATGTATATAGTTTATTGTAATATTATAGTAGGTAATACTAGACACATTGGACAATATTAAGGATATTTCCACTTCATTTTATGCATTAAAGACCTATGTGACCTTTATTTTTAATTTAATCAAAGATTGCATCTCTATTGTTCACTTCTAAGATAGCATGTTACCATGAACTAATAAAATAATACTGTATGCTCACCATATTTATGTGGTAAAAACAAGCTTTTTTGTATTATTATTATTATTGTTGTTATTATTATTATTATTATTATTATTATTATTATTATTGTTGTTGTTGTTGTTGTTATTTTTTGTTCTGTACATGTTCTACATGATGCATCATGAGGCCTCTTAAACTATATAGTGAAATGATGGTCTAATAATATGATTCTCAGTAAGCTCTGTAAATAAGCACAGCTTCCAGTTTTAGTCCATCTGCAGCCAGGGACTCATTGCCTCTCTTTGTTTATCCTCATGAACTTTTGTGCCACATTCAATTGCTGCTAGATGCATTATGAACCTGAAAGGAATGCATCAAGATTCTCTCCAGCTGTAAATATAGCTTAAGTGCAGGCCACCCAGTTTGGAATGACTGGACAAAGGCTTTTGTTGTGCATACAGTATGTGAATGAGAGTGAGCAAATTGTCTGAGAGTGTAAATGATGAAAAGTGGAGGAGAGAGAAGACAAAGAGTAATGAAACCAATAAGGGTGAAACTGCATGCTTAATTTTGTGTTTCACTGCTCTACAAGTTCTCCCTTACACTCTACACATTTTCTCAGCCAGTAAATTATGTATTATGTATTTTGCTCAACATATTTTAAATAAAATAATTGCTGAATATATTCTTACTGACTTTTCAGACACCTTGTATAACAAACTGTGATTAAAGTGTGGTTGTATACTTCATTACAAATTATTTATAATGATGAAGATGCTCTAATGATAGATTTGGGATTTTGTGAAGATTTGTGAATTGTCATTTCAAAACATAAACATTTTTTAACGTTTCATTTTGGTTCCTTCTTTGCCAGTAATATATTTCTGATATTGCCATAATTTTGTTGGTGGCAGGGTTTAGTCACTCTCAGTTTATATGGTATGTGTATCATCATAAAAGTGCAAAAAACATTCAAAAACCATCTTTGTTTATAAAAATCATTAGAGCAATAATTTCTAAGTATCTAAGCACTAAGCACTTTTCTGTGTTTAAAATGTCTTTAAACTGAGCTACAGTAAGTGAAAGTAAGTATAATATCCTGTTCTTCCAAGGCTTTGAGCCAGCTGCATTGGACCTCCAATTTAAAAGAAACCTAGTGAAATCCGCTTCCTTTCGAGGGAGAATGGAGATGGAAATAGCTCATTGTTTTAGGGGACACCCAGTAGGATATTGTCAGGTCCTGTCAATGAGACTAAATCGCTGTATCGCATGCAACAGGCTCTGTGCTGCTTCCAAACATTGCGTAATGCATTAATGGAATGTCACACTCAACATCACAAAACGTGCTATGCAAAGCGTTGATCGGTTGTCCTCTTCTGAACCCTTACTAGACCTCTGATGTCACACACAATACCACAAACATGCTGTGCAAAATGGCCATCAACTGTCCCCATTTGAACCCTCACTAGGCCCTCAGTTCGACCTTTGTAAAAAAAATGCAAGACCAAATGCACATAAAATTCCTGAACTGTACAAAAAAGAAGACAAATGAAGCATTCCCTTCCAGACGGGATGGGTAGATGTTTTCCCTACTCTCAGGGACAGATGAACATCCTGGAAAGGAATTATTGTCACATTCCTCACTCACAAAACCACACACATATACACCACATATACAACTCTCTTTTTTCTTTTGGACTCTAGTTTTAAATTAGTCTCCTTTTACAATGCCATTTTAATTTACTGTTCATTACCACTGATAAGTTTAGAAGCAAAGTACTGGAAAAATCATTAATAGAAAGGGAAAAGATGTTGTTTGGCATTGCATTCAGACAGTTAATGACAGATTTAATAAATTGTATTTAATAAAATTGCATCTGTTGGTAGAGGATTATTTTTGTGGTAAGAAACACTATTATGGGTTTTTTATATAATACATCCCTTATGTGCATTATATGACAAAAGTAATTATAAAACTGCTCAAATTATGCAAGAGTGAAGTTAGCTGCCTTTCAAGGGCCCAACAGAATACAGAACCTGAACCTGAACCTGAACCAGAACCTGAATACTAGAATACAGATTTATTACATAATTTACATGTAAGTACCATAAACTTAAGTAAATAAGTAAAATAATACTTGCTTAAATAGTCTTCCATTTGTGTTGCTTGGTTCTGGTGCCTTTCTGGTACTAATAATTGTCACATTATCTCAGTAAACATGTACCTGCTGCTAGAAAAACCCATAATTTGTTAGAGAACCTACCTGAACAAACAGCATCATGAAACCCATAGATGCTATCAAAACAAGTTTGAAACAAAGTTCTGGAAACCTTTTCACACCATTAAAATAATTGTGTAATTTGTAAAAGTCAGCATAGTGATAGTAGTGCATAAACTAATCTATAACTTTCACAGCAACTTTATAGATTTATGGCATATAATCCCTATTTATTGCAAATTATTTCCATGTTGTAACACATAGAGTTCAACAAAGGTAAATAAGTTTGTGATGTTTTTAATGCATTACTTTCCACTTGCATTACAAACTCATGTTCACATTACTTGCCAGAATCGTACACTTTGCGTGATTTCCTGCCCTAGAACAAGTGCTTCTCAGTGTACTGTGAGGTCCTCAGTGTCTTGTACTAAGCATGTTTGAGCAAGGCAATAAAAAAAATTGTTATGGTCTCAAGGCCTTCATGTTATTCATCCATGATGCACTTTACCAGTAAACAAAATCTGATACCCCCCAATGCCCCAAATACCAGAGTAACTGCCATCTACACACTAATCGCTATTTCATAAAATAAAATAAAAACAAAAAACAAATCACCTTCCGCTCAGACCCTAGATCTAGCCAAGGAAGTTGTCCTAAATACCCATGATACTTCCTCGGGCAATTCTATTTTAAAATTAGATCTAACTGGATGTGTGTTTGCCCATTAAGCAATATTGTATATTAAGGAAGAGACCCATTGTGGCAATTTGGCTAAAAGTACATTTGGGCGTTTCCCCAAGTTGGGAACAAACAATGCCAAAAACAAACAAGTATAATATTTGTATTGTGATTTCTAACAGATAGTCTGCCAAAGTGCAAGATTTCTGGTATAGTCTTTAAAGTGGCATTCATTAACTTAAAAAGAGAAAGAAGAAGAAAAAGAAGGAAAAAATATTTAATCACACATGTTGCTGCTTCTTTTATTTCTCTGGTTTTAACTCAATCAGACATTAGATTTTAAGCATGGAGGATCAATACACAGCACCATAAGTTAATAATAATAATAATAATAATAATAATAATAATAATAATAATAATAATAATAATAATAATAATAATAATAATAATTAGTTATATACAGTTAAAAATTAGTTACTTTACATTTTGATGTTGTTCACCTTTAGATGTTTAAAATGTTTGTAATACACTATATGAGCAAAAGTATGTGGACACCAGCCCTACACACTCATATGTACTCCCTCCACAGAAGTTTGCTACAAAGTTGAGAGCACACATTTCCTTTAAATTGTCTTTGAATGCTTACAATTTGACTACACTGGAGCTACGAAGCGCAGACCTGTTCCAGTATGGCAGTGCATCTCTGCTCAAAGCGATTTCCATGAAGACATTGCATGCTGAAGCTGGAGCTGAAGAACTTTAGTGTTCTTTACAGAACCCTGACCTAAACCCCACTAAACACCTTCAGGATGAACGGGAATCTTGACTACGTTCTGGATGGGTCAGTTCAGTGTCTGATTTTTGCTAATGATTCTGTGACAATAAGTGCAAATCCCCCAGACACTCTAAAACAAAGGCACCCAAACTTTTTCTATAAAGTGCCAAATATTTGACTTTATTAAGGGACACTGGCTGAAAATAAAGTTTTCATTATACTAACCATAATAGTAAAAATTAAGTTGTCGTGGTTCCTTTCATGTATGATTTAATATTAATATTTATATTTAGAAAATAAATTAATAGGCATACTGTACATAGAAAGTATGACTCTGTAATCTTCTTAACTAATTGAGTTTTAAATTTTGAGTTCTAGTTCAGTGAAACATAGAACAATGTGAAACAATCCAATGTATTGTACAATAGAGTTCAATGCCTAATACAACTATTCAGTGATCTCTATTGAGAGACATGAAACTGGTCCTTATTTTTTAAAGCTTATTCCAAATGCAATTTAACCCCTTTTTTCGACAAAGCATATATGGCATGGTTGGCCAAATCAAATGTCACCACTCTGCAAGCCCTTGTTTAAGCATCTCTGATTTAAAATATAGCAAAAACCCTTCAAAGAAAGTGGAGGTTATTATAAGAGCAAAGTGGGACTAAATGGGATGGAAATGGGATGCTGAAATAACACATATGAACAGGAGTCCTGTATAATGTACAAAAAATTGTATCTATTGTACCTTTAATTTTGGTTTCCACATTCTGTTGCATTGGCTTGAGGAGCAACATCATGAAGCTGCAAGTGCCTTAAAAACCAAGCCACCATTTTGTTGGTTTAGGTGGATAAATATTACTCTACTGCTATCTGCTGGGATCACATATGTAATACAGCTGTGAGAACACTGCTAATCTTTTAACTATTGTACAGGAGACGGTATTGATGGCATTTGGTTCAGTTTTGTTTCGACTACACTGGCCTACAATGGTGAATATTTGAGTAAAGGCTGTTATAGTAAAATAATCAACATTGGGGTGGTTGAACTTATATTTTGTTAAATAATAGTTTTTTTTTAATTAATAAGTCTCTGTAAGCAAGCTGTTATTATACACAGGAAAAGCCAAATGTGTTCAGTGGGGTGGGCAGGTCTCTTGAAGGACACTCAAGTTCTTCCATTCCAACCTTGGCAAACCATGTCTTCATGGTGCATATTGTGTACATGAATATTGTCATACTAGAACAGATTTGGGTCACTTAGTTCCAGTGAAGGGAAATTGTAATTCTACATCATACAAAGGCATTCAAGACTATTGTGTGTTTTTAATTTCGGAGAAGAAGCACATGGGTGGTGTCTTCATATGTTTTGCAGGATATAAACCTGTCATACCCATTTCAGATGATGCTCTGCCAAAGCTGCTATTAAAGAAAACTGTATAACAGCCTTTGACTAATCAGATCCAAGAAAAAGAAGTATATATTTGTCATATACAGTGTGGTGTTGTCTCAGTCATTACATACAGTATTTCACAAAAGTAAGTACACCCCTCACATTTCAGCAACCATTTTATTATATGTTTATTATAAGGGAATATACTATAGAAATGAAAATTGTATATTTTTAAGAGCAGTCAAGGTACAGCTTGTATAGCAGTGGATTTATTGTCCTCTAAAAATAACTCAACATACAACCATTACTGTCTAAATAACTGGCAACAAACGTGAGTACACCATTGTTATCTAGCACTGCCTTAATCCTTCTGGGCATGGAATTTACCAGAGCTGCACAGGTTGTTGCTGGGATTCTTTTCCACACCTCCATAATGACATCACGAAGCTGCTGGATGTGAGACACATGGCGCTTCTCCACCTTCCGCTAGAGCATGCCCTACAGGTGCTCAATAGAGTTCAGGTCTGAAGACATACTCCATCACCTTCAGCTTCAGCTTCCTCAGCAAGGCAGCTGTCATCTTGGTGGTGTGTTTGGGGTCATTTTCATGTTGGAAAACTGCCGTTCGGACCGGTTTCTGAATGATGGGCATGATGTCATTCTTCAGATTGTAGAAGTACATGTTGGAAATTATGTTTCCTTTAATGAACCAAAGCTCCCCAGTACCAGCAGCACTCATGCAGCCCCAGACTATGATGCTACCACCACCATGCTTAACTGTAGGAAAGACATAATTTCCGCTTCTGCAACCTACAAAGCAATGCTTGCAGCACTCATGTGTCTTTTTTTTAAGCCAACTTCTGATGCACAGCACAAGGATTCAACTTCTTTGATCAACCCTTGTGAGGCCTATTCCAAAGTGAACCCATCTTGTAAAAAACCTCTGAATGACCATGGCCACTGTAATGTAAATCAATTTCAGGATGTTACTGATCTTCTTATAGCCTCAGAGAGTTCTTTGCCATGAACTGCCATGTTGAACATCCAGTGTTCAGTATGAGAGAATTGTACTTAAAGCACCACATTTTAACTGCTCTCATACAAGATACACAAATGTGTATGGTCCTGTCAAGCAGACAAAAACATGAACATGATGAATAGGACATTTGGCTTTGTATGGTTAAACAAAGTAGAGCTGTTATCACTCAGGGTGTACTTATTTTTAGAGGACAGAAAATCTATACTGCTAAACAAGCTACACATTCACTACTCTAAAATATATAATAATATATAAGTTTCATTTCAATAGTATTTTCCTTTGAGGAGATATACTAAAATGCCTACTGAAATTTGAGGGATGTACTCGCAACTTCAGTTTTAATATAATGATTAGTATAATGCAACATTTCTTTTCAGTCTCTGCTCCTTAATCAAATTTGATATTTTTCCCCTTTATAGGAAAATGTTTGGGAAGCTCTGTTTGAGAGCATGTCTGGAGGGATTTGCACTTTTAATCACAGAAGCATTAGCAAAATCAGACAGTGCCCTGGCACGTCCGGCACTAGTCAGGATTCTCGTTCATCCTGAAGGTGTTTAGTGGGGTTGAGGTCAGGGTTGAAGTTCTTCCTCAAGTTCTTCACTTCAGCTTTAACATGTGCACAGATGCACTGCCATACCGGAACAGGTCTGAGCTTTGTAGCTCCAGTAAATGGAAATTGTAATTGTCTAGCATTCAAAGACATTATACATATAAACTGTGTGCTATCAACCTCGTGCCAAAATTCTGGTGAAAAACTGCATATGAGTGTGTAGGGCTGGTGTCCACATAATTTTGCAGCAGGTATAGACTAAAATTTGTTTCTCTTTTTTTTCTTCTTCTTTCTTTTTTTATTAGTTAAGCTGATTACAGAGTCATGATCTCTATTTATTTATTATTTTTTTATATTATGCCATCACAAATAAGAGGAATCATTTCAGGTTTAATTTTAATCGAATGTATGGTATATTGCAACATTTAGTGTTTTTATTTAGGTTATATTTTTGACCTTTTATAGGAAAGTGTTTGGGTCAGATCTGTTTAAACGCTAAAATAATGGACGCGTCGATGACTGACCTACACATTAGTCTTTTATTTTGAAACCCTCACGCGGCTGATTTTTCCCGGAAGTACGTTACTGGTGTTTCCGCCTCACGTACCGTTCACGGCAATTATTCCTTCGCGGATGCGTTGTGTTGAGTTGGTTCTGTTTTCAGCCAAGTTTGTAGATGGAAATGGTAAAGTAAGAGTTCATTTGCGAGGAAAAAAAAAGTAGATAAATGTTTGCATTAGCGTTAGGTTTTGTGATATTTGCATCCGACTGTGAATTGACAGGGTTTCAGTTCAGTCCTGAGATGAAGAATAAGGGCTGGTGTTTGTGTGCCATCAAGCTGCATTGTGAAGCAGAGTGACGGATCTGTCTGGATCTCTTTCCAAATCTCTCCGGATTTCTGCTTTAATGTAAACTTATTCAGACGTTTATTTTTTATTTTTTGCTTTGCTTTGCTTTCTTTACCGTCTTCATCCTTTATTCAATGCCGCTGCACTGTGTGATATTTGTTTGGGGCTTGTTTATTTAGTTCAGTATGAAAAATCCCTGTAAATATTTAAAACAAATAGACGAACATGCAAATATTTATGTAAAGTAGATATAATCTCATAAACAATCATAAACAAGTGCATAAGTAGAGAAACAAGTGTGCAGATACTGTTTACATCGCACATCTGGTTGATATTTGTGTCATCGACAAATCTCATGTCTTTCTCTGAGAGATTCTGCTGCAGATGTTTTACTTGTTTCCATGTTTAATATTCATAATTAACTGTTTATCAAAAACAAACAGCCAATGATGCTTTCATGCCTATGAGAAGTGCAAAAATAGTATTTTTTAGAAGGCATGTAAGGTTAAAAGTATTGTAATCTAGAAGGAATTCGTTTGCAATCATGTATATGCCATGTATGTGAATAGATTCATAAATTTCTTATTTATGATAGTTATATTCTTATACATCTTTTATAATTATATGGAAAGAGAGTGTAGTCTACTGAAAAAGTGCACGTATGTACTGTATTTCCAGGCTACCTGTGTGTGTACTATGTGATTATTACTGTCATCTGTTCGTACAGAAATAATGAAACGTCTCAAATACTAATTTTTTTTAATTTACCTATTTTTGAGCTTATTATCCAAAATTTGTTAGGGTTAATTCTAGTTATTTCCATCCAGATCAAGCGAACTAGATTGATCCGTCATGTGTTTTAACAATCAGCCTGTATCAATGAATTATATTCATTTTATATTTCTCTTTAAAACTAATTCTTTGAATAATGAACACTAAATGTAGTTTCTGACTGTTTTTGTCTGAATATTTTCCTAGAATTGCATGTCCCTATAACTCCAATGTTTGCTTTATTTTAAACCAGAGAGATTGTGAAGTAATTATTATTTTATTAGAACAACACCATGCTTTATTGGCTTTAAGTTTATATTGTGGAAGAAGTTAGCTCTAGTTATTACTTGTCATAACACATCTGTAAACATCTTTGTTCCTGAAGACTGTTCCATGGTGGAAAAATGGAATAGTTTATTATTATGTAATACAAATGTAATTAATGTGTTTTTACAGACAGTTCAGCTGAGCATGTGTAACCTCTGAGCATGGAGATGGAGCTTGTAAGCAATGGTTACTTCAGAAAGAAAAAACCCAAAGCGTCGATGGAGAAGGCAATGAGCCGGTAATGGATATGGGCAGACTGGAATCACTGTTAATATTAGAAGATGGCAAGGACTGATATGAGGAGGAATTATTTACTGACACTCTGACGGACAGCCTCTAGTGAATAAACAAATAGGTGAGTGTCATAATATCGAATTATCCTTTTTTCTATGCATTAATACAGTGGTGGACGAAGAACACTATCCATGTACTTGAGTACATTTTGTGCTTTTACTTGAGTAAATGTACAAAGGTATTTGCCTGCAAATGTACATAAGTATCCAAAGTGCTTTGATTTATTATGAATATAATGTTCCTATTGAAATGTTGGTCACAAGAAAAACTGTTTATGTAAAAGTATTCTAATGTTACTTTTAGCACACCAATCTAATAATAGGATAATGGTTATTAATAAAACACTGATTGTTTTCTCTTAAAATGATTATGAGCCCATTGATTTTGCAAAAATTCAAAAAGGTTAGTTAAAAAGTAAAGATGTATGAAATGTAGTGAAGTCTTTCCAAATGGAGATACTTTAGTACTGTACAGATTCACAAAAAAGCTACTTAAGTACAGTAACAAATTTAATTTACCCCATTTATTTCCACCATTGGATTATAACATTAATATCCAGTACATGATAATCACAGATATAAAACAGGAAACAAATAATGAAAATTATGGCTTTAGAGCACGGCTTATATTCTTTTTCTAGATTTTGGCGAATATATTTTAAGGGATAGACTGATTTTTTTGAAAACTCAGATTTATACTGGTATTGTGGAATTAAGATTGAATGCTGTCCACTAGTTTTTTACATTAACATTTGTGACATTTAGCAGACGCCTTTTTTTTTTAATCCAAAAGGCTTTTGCAGCTAGATTGCACCAGAGGCTTGGCTGAAAGCATAGAAGTATGATTGAGTCTGGATTATTTAGGCTTGTGCTCATGTTTCATTGCAGTCCATTTTCTCATGGACCTGTGCAGCAGGAACCCAAACCGCACTGTGCCAGTGAGCGATGGTGTTCCTAGACGAGTTGACATTCCCCTGTGCTCCAGGACAAACGGGTGGAGCTGGCCTCCTCACCCCTTCCAGCTGTTGGCTTGGCTTCTCTACCTTTACTTTGCAGTTACAGGTTTTGGAATTTTCATCCCTCTGCTGCCGTCACACTGGATCCCGGCAGGCTATATTGTATCCTTTGTGGTTAAAATTCAAATGTAGAGTCGGAAAATAATCTGGAATATTACATAAGAGCTGCGTTCATACAGGAAGCCCAAATCAAAGTTTCAATGTGAAATCTATTTTAACTGTCAGCCATGTTGCCTCACACTTGTTAATTATTTTTTTTGTGTTGTGTTTCACACTGGTGAAAACGGTCTTGTTGGATAGCTTTTTTTTGCGCAATGATCCCGATTTTCAATCATTTCTGTTCTTTATGGTTGCAATTGACCTTCCAAACCTGAAGTTTTCATTTAATTGGAAGCGAGTGAGGAAAAACAAACTTTAATTTTCTTCAATTATGTAGTTAAAAAGTAGGGCTAGTTAACCGCTAGTAAGTGTTTTTAAGAATGTTGCATGTTTGTGATTCTTAACTACAAATAATTGGTCTGGAAATTAACAAACATCAAGTAAATAGATAAAGTAAATTAGAATAAGATAGCTTTTCCTTTTGAGTTATTAAAATATTTAAGCTTTGTGTTTAAACTTGCAGCTAGTTGATCACAAGTCACCGTTCCATTCAGTATTGTTGTCTACAAACAGATGAGATCGTTTAAAAAAATATTGTGAACCCAGACGTGTGTTGAATTTACATCAACTATTTGAATCATTATCAAAATTTTACCTTTGCATACAAAAGACTGTCTAAGTGAATTTCCCTGTTTCCAGCTTTTCAACAAACAGTTCATTGCAGCAAAAAGCAAGGGAGCAATGGCACAGGAGCTCTCAAGAGTGCATTTGCTAATTTTCTGACCAATTATTTATTGTTGAGACCATTAAAGTTTATAATTTTGCCAGTATTATCTTGACTCTTTTTTGTCCTAGACTAAATGTACCTTAAATTGGACTTTGGACAGTCTCTCGCATCACACTGTGTAGACAAAGGAATAATTTCACATCTAAGTTAGTAGATTAGTTTGATGAATAAATGATTGTAAGGTTACTTGACTTTAACCCAGTGTTTAGTGTACAGGGATTATGTTTGTTTGCCACCTGCTTGTGCACCTGACCGCTGTCTCCATCGACCCTGCTGATTACAATGTCAGAGCAAAGAGCTACAAAGGACCACTGCCTGTGTTCGACCGCACAAAGCACGCACACGTCATCGAGAACTGCCACTGTTACCTCTGTGAGGTGGATGTGTAAGTATGGTTAGATGGTGCAGGGAACATTTTCTGGTCTGGAAGCGGCGAAGAACTAAGAAAGATGTTGGAATGTTTTATACAGATGAACTGTAAATGCAGATTTTATCAAGCAGTCTATTAGGCAAATAAAACCCGCCATTAGGATTTGATCATGTTTAAACAGGATTGCTGAACTGTAATTAGATATCAGAAGGAAGGACTAGGGCATACGCATATGGTATTGTCTGTGGGTAGCCAGCAGGCTCCAAATCCCTAATCAGCCAGCTAACAGCTACATTTCTAGTTCGCTTTACCGTCAGGAATTAACCGTGGTGTTTCCCTGTTGTTTTCAGAGGGCCGAAATCCAAACACTGCAGTGCCTGTAATAAGTGTGTGGCCAGTTTTGATCACCACTGCAGATGGCTAAACAACTGTGTGGGCAGCAGAAACTATTGGTAAGACCTTGTGAATAATGAATACGCAATATGTTGTTATTGTTAAAGCAGGACAGAACAGATGGCTTCTCATGATGCTTTGTAAGCTTGCCACTTTTCTCTACAGCACTGAGAATCACATGTCTGTTAAGCAATGCCAAAATCCAGATCTTGTTATCCTGGAGCACATTCAGATTTCAAATTCAAATCGATTTGCCTGCGAGTGTGTTTTATTGAATTCACACTGCAGACAACCTTGTTACGAAATGAATTAGCTTTGGCCTGATTACAGTGACTCCAGTACACCACCCAATCATTCATTATACTCTTCTAACAGCAGGTTTTATTCTTCATGTCAGAATTGTATAACTCTTTTACAAGGTCTTTATTCAGTATCTTGTTATACATTTGTTGGTGTTGTCAATTTACACACATTTATATGGCTTTTCTCCATTGCAGGGTTTTCTTGAACAGTGTAATTTCTGCTCTGGCTGGCATATTTTTAGTTGTGATTATCGCCACTTATGTTTTTATTGAGTACTTTTTGGATCCATCGAAGCTTCGATCCGATAAACACTTCCAGCAAGGTAGGCTCTGATTTGCTCTTATTGCAACAAAAATCCCTTGTCGATTATTCAGTCACCGGTTCACATGCACTTAAATAATCTGTTTATGGTGTTATAGCTACAATAAATATTATAGATTAATAAATCTTTCCATAAGAAAAAAATCACTTGAATCTCTTTTGTTTTTTGGGGGAAAAACACACCATTTGGTAAAACCCCAATATCTGCTGTTTTAATTACTGTTTTCACGCACAAAAAATAATAGATTAATTGATTAGAAATTCACACATATACAGTGAACATAATTTCATTACACTCTGTTTTGAGATACTTGATGAAATTGTATGTGGTGTCGGAGGTGTTAAACCTCCCTTTTTTCAGCATATTTATGCTGCCCACTTTATACTAACCAGCCGTTAGTCATTTAGTACTTGCTCATTGTTAATGTCTTATTGGGCATAATTTATAAAAATACACCATACCCGGTCAGGGAACCAACCTCAGCCACTCTTAGTGCCGGTCCCAAGCCCGGATAAATGGGGAGGGTTGCGTTAAGAAGGGCATCCAGCGTAAAAACGTGCCAAATCAAACATGCGGATCATGAATACGGATGATCCGCTGTGGCGACCCCTAATGGGAGAAGCCGAAAGAAACATTTTATTATAGGTATGTACAGAATATATTGTTTGCTACTATTCATGGTTTCAGGCATCTGGTATTTGTAACCAGTTTTATATTGTTTGCTACTATTCATGCTTTCTGGCATCTGGCATTTGGAACCTAACCCCCCAGTGGATATAAGGGTATTACTACGCTATTGTACTGTATCATCATATTATGTATTTCATATTAGTTGATTAAAAGCAATGGCTAATGGTTTTCACTTTGCTAAGACTACAGTTCATCCCTGAAGTAACTTCATGCATATATTTATTTATTATTTGCACATATTTCTTTCATTCAAGCTGTTTCTGGTTTGATTGAAAAACACAGACAAACACTCTCCCCATATTTCTGGTTATATTTGTTCTATATATTTCTATTTATGCAATGTATATGTGTAAATGTTTAAAAAAAAAAAAGGTCTGATTAACAATATGTACTGAATAATCTTATTATTTGGCAAAAATTCTTATTGGATTGTTAAATTTTGTAAAGGGTATAGTATGATGACTACCTACCTGACAAATAACCTCTAAAATCAGATACAGGAATGCAGGTTTATCTGACTCAGTTTTCTCTTTGCATCCTTTGTTTTTCCCCACCTTCCTGCCTCCTACGTACAGTGAAGAATGAATCTGTGGTGTGGTTTGTGTTCTTGCCGGTGGCGCCAGTATCTACAGCAGGTCCAGCCATCCCTGCATTGGCAGGAGTAACCATCACGATGGGACTACTGTCCTCGTTACTGCTCGGCCATTTATTGTGTTTCCACATCTACCTCAGTGAGTGCATTACATACAGCACCTTAGGGTCTTTAACACGAGAGCGTAAAGAACCAGTTGAATTGTTAGGCTATTGCAGCTGTAGATCAGTACAGCTACAGAAGAAATTCTAAATTGTTTCTTCTGGGTATAAACTTTACTTTTACAGTTTTATCTCTGGTTGTTACAAAGCCCTGACACTGGAGACTCCTTAGAGCAACATAAACTATATCAATAATAAAAGTTTTTCCTTGTTAAATAAAATTTTTTATACATGACATTATTAGTAATGGGTACTGTTTTCTCCGAACGAGGTGAAATAGAAACGTAACATATTCGATTTAGCATGTTAATATAAAGCTGTGATTTAAAGTTAAACCATAACTACTGTCAGAAATCTTCCCTTTTCTGGACAGTGATAGATGAGAATGAATCAGTGTTGTGGTGTATTATGTTTTTAATCTAATTGCTAGCTGGATAATGAAAATAATTTTTTATGTATGCAAGATGAAGAGAAGGTTTTTATGTATGCAGCCTGATTTGCTATCGGCCATTCCTATATTTTAGTTAAAAAAAAACAATAATGCTGGAGAATCCTGTATGTTTACTCTGACTTGAAAACAAAGTATTTGCTGAGACACGATTATTCATGTAAGCATTGCACAGTCAGGGCTGTTGGTTAAACTAGATGATTCACCAGTTTTATATTTAGACAGCGTTTCCAAGGCTGCCTGCTGGTTAATTGCCCATCATGAGGCACACGACAGACCAGAACCAAAATGAAAATGAGTCCCTTTAGTCATGATAGTACTAATTACAATAACAATTCCATTAAGCTTTAGAGTGCTCCATAAAGCCACTCTGCATTAATAGAAGGTTAAAGACAGAGTTCTAATCAGGGAATTGTGACTAAAAGTAAAATTATATATATATATCTCAAATAAAATAATACTGAGGAAGTGCTTCTGAGTGCTGTTTGCACTGCTTGTAGCTGTTCATCATTGAATTGTTTATTCTGTAGGTTACTAGGTGGCAGTATAATAATTCAAATTCAAGTGAGTGTGTTTGCCTGTATGATTCGTGACTCACTTTTGTTTATTTTTACACCTTTTGTGGGCTTTTGAAAAAGGCTGGGTGGATTGTGGTTGTGTTTGGAACTTGCATGTATAAATTCACAGAAAAATGCACTAGTGTTTCATTTCAAAAACCAAAAATAAAAACAATGAGTTAAAGAAATCAAAGTATTTTAAAACTATTCAAAACTATTTAGAAAACAAAATATTGGACTTTGAAAATAAGTTAACACTGGAAAAAATATTATTAATGTCGAATTCAAATAGGCTGGTTGCATTGTAAATGTATGGAAATGTTATACATTTATTTTGATACAACAGTATTAGAAAAGTATATTGTTAATCTAAAATCAGAAAGCATTTTACAGTTTTACAGCTGAATTTTCACCTCAAATCATATGGTTATTAAAAATAGAAAACTAGAAAAATATATTTGTGACATGATTTATCAGTATTGTGGGGGAAAAAAAATTCATAGCATTTTCCAGCCCTGTAGCTGATTGGGTTTTTGTATTATTTAAGTTTTAGTATTTTATTTGATTTATGGAAAAAAAAAACTACTCTGCTGGTATGCAGAATCATTGAGGATGATTGTTAGTAAATTGTATTTACATACCGTAATTGGGAATTCAGACATGTGGTGTGGTTAAAATTGTGCCACTAGGGGACAGAGGAGCAGTGTGTGTAAGTGCCTAGTAAATCATTTTATATGGTAAAAGACACCAAGATATTGGTAATAATAATATAATTTGCATTTTATTTAACACAGCTATTCCATGTACCATGAAAGCTATTTCCTATACCCAACTTTTCATATGAGGCATTTTGTTTGTGGTGTGTGTTTGCATTTAACATTAATGAACAAAATTGCTTTTGTGAAATAATATATGTATGTTTTGTTAAAGGTGAGGTACCAAAATATTTTATGGGCACACATTTTTTTTTCGGTAGTTTTTTTGTTTCTTCAGGTAGGTTTGATTGTCATAAGCACGATATCTCAAGGATGAGTAGTTTTATAGGATTGATATCGAATTATTTTAGTAACAGTATATGAAACGATTAGCTTTTGAAATGGATTAAAACTGGAGGAAGGGAAGCATAAATGTACAAAATAGTTAATAGTTAAGCAATAGTTCTAGCAATTGTCTAGGAGTTCAAAATCTTAGCACTACCTAGCTGCCACTGCTGCCATTGCCTTAACCCAAAACTGTTAAGTGTTATAAATGAGCTAAAAGTCACTCTGGATAAGGATGTCTGCAAAATGCCATAAATGTAAAAGGTTTTCAATTTGTCATAGTGAAATCCAGTGGGTTTTCCCAGGACACCATGCTGTCAGAATTCAAAATTGATGTTCTTATTTTAGCTTATGATGAATATTGATCTCCTATCATCTCTCTTCTGTCAGTGTGGAACAGGTTGAGTACTTATGAGTACATCGTTCGCCAGAGACACCGACAGGAGGCAAGAGACACTAACAAAGAGCTTTCAGGGAATGAGCCTGGAGTTCCCAAGATTAACCTTATCAAGGTAAACATGCAAATACATGGGTCTTAAGTGACATTCAAGTATGAAATATTCCTGTAGTATGATTAGCTCTTAAATGTTTTGGAGAGACGTCTCTGAAAGTCTCACTGAGCTGCCATGTCTTGTAAATCTATGGAAAATGAGCATTGAAGAATGGTGTGATTACTGGAAAGATTTCTTGAAGTAGAAAGAATCACAGAAAGAACAGTGGTAAAGAAATGGGGGTTTTTGGTAACTTGCATTTATTGTGCAGTTTGAAGTCACACACCTACAGTATACTCTCACAAAGGCAATCGAGCATGTTAATGCATATAACCACTAAATTTTTAGTTAGCTGTAATTAGCATGGTTAGTAAGTTCTGTGTTTTTTTGTTGTTGTTCCCAAGCGGCATGGTGTGTAATGTTGTCAGGCTTGGCTCAGACGCCTGCACCTACGGATCCATATGGTTCTCCATCACGCCAAATTCAGTGGCCTACCCACAATAAACTTAGTGTATTTGGTGTTATGTGAATGTAGAATTAAATAACAAATTGTGCCTTTCACAAAAAATAACAATATTATCCAAAATTTGATAAACAGTTGCCAATACGAAGATTAATTGGGCAACTGATTTTTCTCGTAATTGCTGAATTAAAAGTTTTAAATAGAAATGCAGTTTATAGGCACATGCTGAAGCACACGTGCAGTGACAGTTTGCCACCTCACTGGGGCGCTAACATTTCAGTAGAGCTAAAGAATAGAAGCTCACAGTAAAAGGCAGCGTTTGCCATTTGCTGCTGTTGCTTTTGGTTTATAACCCAGACTTTAATTGTAAAACCTGTTTTGAAACTATAAGCATTGTATGATGCACATATTTCCAATTGTATTTTTCATGAGCTTCACATGTTCACTTTGTGCCCTGCAGCTGCATCCTAGGGGTGAAGCCTTAATGACAGTGTTGCAGATTGTGCCTAATTAGGTAGCAATTTTCTGCACTAAATAAGGTTTCAATGAATGTGTATGGTATACTGTGATACTGTGAGGCAGCTATCCCATTCAGTGTGTTTTCCTGTCCTGTACCCAGCGTTCTTTGAATAGGCAAAGGATTTACAAGGCGCTGACCAGTATGATTAATGAAGATCAGTTTCTAAAAGGATAAAAAAAAAATTATTGTGAGAAATATACTGTCTTTTGCACTTTCTTGCTTTTAGGATGCGGGCTACTCGGGTACGCTAGGCTTCACCAATCCTGAGATGGAGGTGGAGGATCCTGCTATCAGGAGCTCTCATGGAAATCATCAGTAAGACAAGAGAACGAATACTACTTATTGCTGCATGTCAGCTAAAATACATCTTAAATGGCTCTTAAGCATAAAGTAGAAAATGACAGACTAATGACAGATCTATTCTAATCCTTAATTTTAGCAGTTATTTTAAATTCAGTGTAATTAATTATTATTAAATAATATTGTACAGTTACTTGTGTTTTACGTTCTATTTTTATGTATTACATCGTAGACAGATTTTCACAAAGCACCATTTTTTTAAATCTATTTAATTTACCATAGTTTGCTCAAATCAGTCATGTAGCCTGCTGAAAGTATGACCGCTTAGTGTTTTTTTGGGGGAATTTCTTTTTACAATTACTCATAAAAATACATTACTTTACACAAGTACATTACAGTAAAATGATATTTTATTGTATTGAGCAAGTCAAGCACTGCACTGGATCACAAAAAGTCTGTCAAAGTCCATTAAATGCAGTTTATTAGGCAAGGAAACTTGTGGACGTGAGCCAAATCTAAATCTTCATGGTGACTGGATTTTAAATCTACATTCATGCCAGTTTTTCCTAATGCCAAGACAGAAAAAAACGTTTAAGTGGATGTGGCGTCTGTGTTTTTCATTTAAATCACATTCGAGGCGCTCTGTTCACCTAACCAGAGTTAAGCCATGTGTATTTAGCTCCTGTTTATTTATTTTATTCCCACCTAGGGACGTCTTCAAACTGTAGCCAAGCACTTAAGTTCGTACCACGACTCAATCTGCGGTTCAGTAGCCACGATTTGAAGCTGCTGCGTGTCCTAAGAATGTAACTCAATGTCATTTCTTAATTGTAGGCAAAACACAACACATTTGCAGCGTTGTCATGGTGAGCATCTAAAAATACATAAACAAAGTGCAAATTCAGTTGCCGTTCTAATGATTTTAATGGCACTTAGAAATAGAGAAAAAGATGATGAATAAAATACATTTTGAGCACCGTTGCTGACCTCAGCTGTCGCTTTCATTAAATGTAAAAATTGTTGGGCAACACTAAAGAGTTTTAAACTTTTAAGACATTTCAGTTTTATTTCTACCTGGTGTGTTGTAATGGCTATGCAAACACATTTAATACTATTACTATTTTTTTTAACCAGGAATCATTTTTACACATGTTGGTGAATTGAATAATGAGATGGGGAAAAAAAGAGTCAGCTTCACCATCTGATGGGAATTGGTAATGAGATTAGATCATTTGGCAACTGCAAAGGACACACTGTGTACAAATAATTGCAAATAAAGGTGTGAGTGTGAGTGTGAGTGTGAGTGAGTGTGTGTGTGTGTGTGTGTGTGTGTGTGTGTGTGTGTGTGTGTGTGTGTGTGTGTGTGTGTGTGTTTGACCTATTGTGCCTCCAGTACTGTTATTCACAGTTGGATGTTTTAGTCAGGCGCTCACTATCTGTCAACACTGTTGCTATCATTCATGATGTATAGCTGTAAATGATTGAAAGGCTGTTAGTCATTTTGCCATTTTTTTTTTTTTGCTGTCATGCTAGTATTAAAAAAAACAATATGAAAACACTTCTTAACATGGGAAATGTATAAAGGTTTGTGACATAACTGAATATACTGGTTTAACTGTGTGTGCTGTACTAATCTGGCTTGTGTCTCTGTATAAAGGTTGTATGGCAATGGCAGGATCAGAAGCTCCATAGAGAGAATGGTTGATGAGGAGCTAATCCCCACTGTGTCCACAGAGCAAAAACCAGCACCTGGTCCTTCCAAAAACACACAGGTTGGACACATGCTATACCAACATTGTGCACAGTACTCTTTATGGAATTCAGACAGTTCACATTTTTGCTCTTTAATTGTAGCTGTGAAGAGAGAGCAATCATGTGCACATGCAGGGGTTCCTAAACATACCAGTGCTTTCAGAGCAAGCATTAATGTTTGAATATTAGTCTCATTTTTATCATATTATGAACATATTCAAAATATGCCCAGAATATTTTTAATTGTTCAGTAATATTTATATACTGTTATAAAAATATCAGTAGGATTCTGATATTGTTCTGTTCCAATTACTATAATGTCAATTTTGTTTTATGATATTGTCATTTAATGTGGCTTCTTATTGAGAGTAAAGTGCAGTATGTATTTCGTTATGCTCTCTGTAGTGAGAAGACAGTGAACAGTAAACAGAAAGCAGTTGTGATTCACTATAAAAGCATCTCCTTGTTGTTTGCTTTGTTTTAGAAAGTGAATTTTTTTTATTTTTTATTTCGTGTTTGCTATTGGATGCTCTATGTAAAGTAAATACAATTTGAATTTGTCAGTTTAAATATCTCAGAAATCTCATCTCACCCTGATTCAAGGTTCCTGTTTTGATAGAAGCGTACACGCTCATGCACGACACATCCAATTCTGGATGTATCTTGTTGCCGAACTGCAAACTCTTTACATGCACACACACTATACCTACAGTGCATTCGAAAAGTACCTGAAATAACCCCTTCACTTTTTTTAATTTTATGTATTTTGCAGCCTAATACTACAATTGTTCAGTTAGATTTTTTTTTATTTACTCTCAGTATTCCATAATAACAAAGTAAAAAACAAAATTCTAAAAATGTCTGAAAATTATAATTTTTTTAAATACCTGAAACAAAATTGAAAAAAGTGTAGGGGGCCTTGTATGTTTTATTGTGTGTAATATATTGTGTTGAAATGTGTATGAAATACAGTACGATACTCCCGAGCCCTTTTGTAGTTTTAAACCATGTTTAAAACTCTCATATTTTGTTTAGAAAAAAAAGAAGAAAGTGCATAAAATACCAGCCGAGGTGATCAATGACCAAGCCACAGAGATGAGCACAAGCAGAGGCATAGCTCTTCGTTCAGCTGAGCAAGGTAACACACACACACTAGACATTTACTTAATAAATTTTATGAACTAAAAACACAAAATCTTTACTTAAGACATGTTTATCCATAATTCATCATTGCAGTCTCCTAAATGCCTTTAGTTCCTCCCAGGTCTAACACCAAATATATATTAGAGAAAATGTATAATTTATTAATATTTAAAAAGTAAAAATATTAATTTATTGTTTCAAAGCCGATTATTGCAATATTTTAATTGGGTATGGCTATTAGTCTCTACTAATATAAAGTGGATATATGGATATAATATGAAGTATAATATTGAAGTCGTCCCCGCATGGAAGTTTGGTTAGTATTTAATGGTAATTGTAGAAAAACAAAACATTGCATTGCAATTTTAATCATGCAAATATTTTAGGAGATGATGACTTTCCTCATGGTTTTGTCTTGTGACCACCTTTACTGTCATTCTGTCTATATAAAAGACATAACAAATCCCTACTAGCTAAATTGTTAGGTACAGGCAATATTTAAATCCTTTGTCTTTCCATGTTTATTAGTAACTGTGTGACTGTAAAGGTGAAAGGTCAACGTATTTTGTATGTATTTTATGTTGAATCTCATAAACCGGTAGTTATGGGGATGTAATGTAAAGAAAAAAGTTCAGTGTAGTATTTGCTTTAGAGCAGTTATGCTGTATCTGGTACTGTTCTGCCCTGACATTTGCTGTATATTGTGGTTGTTTAGACTGCTTTTATGTTTGTGTTATATTTTATTTGCTCATTGTGGGTGGCTGTTAGCATTGTGATGGTTCCTGCATTCTTTTCAGTCGTGTTTGCTTTGTGAGCATTAGTGATGTATGTTATCCTCGGTGTTGTGTTCTGTGGTGCTCCAATTCAACACAATTGCTAATTACAACCAAATCTTTTTTATAATGCATTTAACTAAATATAAGTATTTATAAGATCAGATAACATACACTTTTATTCATTCCACAGTATGGAAATTTCTGTTACAGCAGCAAAGGAAAATGTGCAAATATAAAGCAGAGACATAGTACAAATTTGTACAGTGCAGTGTATAAATACAAAAGAAAAGAAACAAACAATATAGTAGTTACACTTTCACACACATTGCCCTAGGAAATATTGCACTGTTGTGAATGGTGTTATCGCACAATAATGTAACAAACTCTGCGACTGTGATGTCCATAGATGTCCACAGCTCACATTCACACACACATACATTCGAAAAAACAAACACGAAGTGCAGGAAAACTAAATCAAAATAAGTTCAAACCTAAATGGGAGCTGCTTCAACAGTCTGCCACTCGGGCGGCGCCATACCATTCCTGAGTGATGTGTTAGAATCAATTGTTATATTTTTGTACTGCATTTTTGTGACCTTGTGCATCCTAATCCATAGAGTCCACTGTAGCCGCTGCCACTCTGTCCTCATCCCTAAGCCAGCGCCTTCCTTTCCCAGCATTCCCTGTGCGGGTGACCCTCCCCCCTCTGGCCCCTGTGCAGGCTGCCGGCCCCCCAGCTGAGTACCACTCTGATTCCGCAGAGTCCCTGGAGGAGATCCCTGTAGCTCTGGCACGCCTGGGCACTGCCACACCGGCACGGGTGCCCATCACTACAGTCAGCCATTCCTCTTCCACGCAGCGTGTTTTGCTTCAGCCATTACCCTCTCCACAGCCCAGGACCAAAAAGAAGACTGTGGCTCGCAAGGCTGCGGAAGAGCGATTCGAGATGGCATCCCATAATCCTTTCGTGTTTGTCAGGAGAGAAAGTGGAGAAACTCTAGACAGCACCAGAGCAGAGAATGGACTTGTGGGTTACGTGGGAAAACGCAAGCACACAAGCAAGAAAAGAGGCACAGAGGAGGCAAGACTCAGCTCCAGGTCAAACACACCGTTAGCATAAAATACAAGTAAAGCGACATACAAGGCTTAACAAAATGCTAGCAAAACTTCCACAGATAAGCTGCATCATAAAAATACAAATCAACTGGCACTACAATCTGAGATGTAGCAACAAGCGCCTCAGTTCACCTATGCAACCACCACTGAGTGCAGGCTTTTTTTCGAACTGGAGTCCGATGGATCTCTTGAGAAATGTGCAGTTTCATTCAACATTTCATTTCTTTCAGTAAATTGCTAATCACTTCTCTAATAGCGTTGCACAATTGTATTTGTACTTTTATTTATCATTACACAGTTTTATCAGCGATTAATTCATATTGAATGCCAAAGCTCATGTTTTGTGTACAATCTATAGCAGATTGAAATATCTGTTGACTGCCGCTTTAAACATAAAATCAGTGTTTTTGTTTCTCTTCTGTACTAATTTCTATATCTTTATTTGTAATGTTCTCTGATGTTACTTGCATTTTCAATCGCAAATTTGTCTCCTATTATGACCTAAATACTATATTGTTTACTTTATTTCTTCTCACACTTGCAGAAATGACACTCATTGAGCATGAGCCAAGTCCTACATGTCCCAAATGGATCCCTAAGCCCTACGGTCCTTTTCCCTTTCCATGGTTTGGTGTTGTTGAGATATTAGCCTTTGTTGAGTGAGTAATTAAGGCACAAACATGTAAAAGCAAGCATTTGTGGGACATCCTTAAAACTACATTTACATTCCAGTTGGGTTCAGTGTGACTGGTTAATGTTATTACTCACACAAACACTGGTGCTGAAGATAGTCTGACATTAAGTCAGTTAATGACATTAGTCATGAAACCTCTGCGACACTGAATAGAATTTTTACTGACAATAAATAAATAAATGAACACAGTAAACACATTGCAAAGTTGTGTTTAGTATTGTGTATACGCCAATATATGTTTAATGCTATAAATAATATTCAAGGCTATGTTGATATTTTTCATTTCGAACTTATGTACATACAATGTACTATGTTTTGGTTTTTTTTGTGCAAGTTGGTTGTTTGTTTTTTTTGGTTCAGCATTTACCATTATTGCATCCACTTTGCCTCAAAATGTATGGTCCTCATAAATCACAACAACGTATATTAATTAATGTAGGCTTTGTTAGAGGGAGCAGTAAGTGCATTTGAAGCCATAGCTGAAGAATGTGACATGTCCCATCTGAGTGAGGACCGTAAACTTGCAAGTACACCTTTTGGAACAAGGACTATATCTGCACATGAATTTTGTATGGTAATTTGTGAGAAAATTGCATTTTTTTTTTTTTTATTACTATCAGGGAAAAGAAATTGTTGCTTGTTTTGCGTCATCTTATGTCTTGGCATCACTAATGGATAGATCAGGCCAGTTTTCAGGCTAATTTTAAAAGTGAGGGTTTTTTTGTGTGGGTGTGTTTAATCCAGCTTTAACCCCAGTCAACTCACAGTTCAATGGCGGCCACCATGATTTACATGCATATATCAAACATGTTCGATATTTACGATTAAACATGCTGCAGAGTTGGAGAATATCCCAAATAGAAGCTCAATCTTGATGCCATGTGTTAAAGACTGGTATCAAAGTGTGCACTAATGGGCATGTAATGTATGGGGTTTGTCCTTTGTAGGATGAGCCCTTGCAAAAACTTGACCTATATGGCATCTCTCACATTTTCATCATCTGTATAACTTATACCTTTGGACCAAGCATAAAAAAAAATTGTTGAAAAATCTCTCTTGTACATCACTGTGACACATTAAAACTTTACGTTTTCTACTTCTTACACCCTAGAACTTTTAGCCTTTAACATCTGTATAGTTTTCTAAACTCACGCCTGAACATGACAAAAGCAGGAGCTTCTGTCATATATAATAGTCCCACATGTAGACAAATTCCTGAATTTCTTTACTGAGGTGAGCGCACATTGTGCAGGATGTTTTTTTTTTTTTTTAACATCTATCCCTGCCAAGTGGTGTCCATGGCAACACAGCAATACACTAGACCAGAAATGTGGAAGCATTGCAGATTATTAGGAAACGAGAAATATTTGATGTAGAACCCCATTCATCATGCAAGCCTCGGTTGACTTTATTCTCATGGCCTCAAAGAAAACTGCTGTAACTATTCCATACTTCATAACAAAGTAATGATGCAGGACTGAAGAGGAAATGAGCCTTTAGCTTGACATAGTCACAGATCCATGGATCCTGGGGCTGATTGCTGAATGAATATAGTTGTTGTGGGGCCCATTCGGTTTCAGGGTAGAAACCTTTATATTGGAAAAGAAATCACATAGGAATCGGATGGCTTTCTACATGTAATCTTTGTAATCCTTCCACATTTACAGTTGCTTTGTGGTCTGCATTGTTAAACAATTCACAAGTTGATTTTTTTTTACCTGGAATCATCTTACGATGACCATGAAATATAAATGAAAACAAGAGTAAATTCTGTCATATTGGTCAAAATTCATAACACCAGTTGTTTAATTACAAATCTGTTGAAGTTCAGACTCCAACAATAAAATGTTTATTTTAGTAAAAACTACGTTATTTAAACATTTTTGGCACCTTTCATTAAAAAATGAATATAAATCAAACAATCTATGAATTTATGGGGGAAATTGCACTAGAACAGAATTTCTTTAAGAAATAGCAAAAAAAAAAAACAGTTTGAAATAGCTATTACTTTTAAAATTAATATTAGGAACAACAGTAAAGTGTTAAATGGTTACATACAGTTGTAGAGGAAGCAGGGCTCCTTCAAATGCAACATTTTAAGTTTGTTTAAACTGTTAGCTTGCAGGTGTGGAAATGTACACCCTAGGGTTGTCCTGGAATCATATTAGCGTTTAATTTGATGTGTTTTGGATCAATGTTTTGTAAAATGACCCATCAATAAACTGACAATTTACCACATAGCAGAGGCAATAAGAATTTAGGCTACAATTTTATGAGTTTATTATTTGTTTTTTTCTGTTCATGGTTCATGTTTTTTTGTTTTACTCATCTTTTTAAGATGGTTTTCATGAGAACTCTGAAAGGTATTTCATTTTTCCAATTGTTTTACAATCATTTTTCATCTAGCATGTATTTTAGGTTTAAGTAAATCTAAACGTTAAATATTCTAAGACAAGAACAAGCTTGTCCTGAAAATCTTTGGGTGGCATTTAAGCTTCACACTGACTCTTCAATTTCTCCCTTAAAAACGCCCACCAGTCTGTACTGAGGAGTGTTGAGTGTTACACCTGTTTTGCGCTGAATGGCATGTTTTAAAATGTCTTCATTGCGCCAGGTCATAGGGTTTATCTGTATTAGTCAGACAGGTGCTATGCTAGTATTTATGTGCATTCTAGATTCTGCAGCGGTGTTGAAGCTCAAAAACGCCGCAAGTTTGACGACAGACGTCCTTTGCACTCGTATATTAAAGCACAAATATATCCTCAGTAACAGGTGATTGCATATCAGATTGCCATTTATGGCTAAACACTGCTGTGAATGATACTCCACATCCTTAATGCTACTCACATGTATTTCTGTACTTTTCCAAAACAGAACTAACATCAGTAACCCTTATTTCCTCTACATGACCACATCAGCTTTACTTGAAATTAAAACCATTTTGGATTGAGCTGACGGATCGCGTTCTCAGGCCAAGCAGTAAAAACTGTTATAGATGCCTCTCCTTATAAAGTTCCACTTACTCCAGGTGGTTATGTCTGAAATTTCAAGGTCTCAGTTTCCCCAAACCCATTTAGACCATTTTGGTAATTAAATACAGAGCTGTTTCAGTTCTTCACAAGGGTTTAGGGTATGTTGCACATTCTCTCCCTGTCTTGCTTTCTCTCCTCCCTTTGGTTGCTGTTTATAGGGGTGTATTGTGTTGTCGGGACAGATAGTTTATTCTGGCAGTGTCCATCTCGCCCATCTTGTAAGGCCACCCAGCGTAGCCATGGCAGCGAAACATGACGACATCATAACAGTGTCAGTCACCGTGTCGCTGGTAGAGGGAGGAACTTGCTGACATTGAAAGGGAGTTTTAAGGACCTGTGCAGTAGCTCTATTACTGGCACGGTGAAGCCTGAGCTGGGGATTATGGCTCAGCTTTGGCTGAGGACAGGCGTCTACTCGTTTTGTGTGATTTATGACAGACATCAGTGGCTCTGGCTAGGTTTGTTGACTGATGTTTAATCCCAGAGTTAACAAGGGTTTTGGTACACCTCTCTGAGTCCCTGAATTATGGCTTAACAAGTCTTGTGTAATCAATTAATTATTGTGAGATCATTTAGCTTTAATGGGCTTTGTGCAGTTTTCCCAGAGCATGGGCTTGCCAACTTCATATTAAGGCTGAATATTATTAGGCTGTTTTGGTTTCTGTTTTACATTTGAAATCTGAAATTTCAGAACTCTGTTCTGAATTGAACTTGTCCATTGTTGTACTGTAAATTAATGCTAGACTTACACACCTAACTCTTACTATACTAGACCTTTCAATGGTTCTCAGAGAGAAAAGTGAGTAGCCCTGTTAGAACATTTGCTATGGTTACAACATGACTTTAAACTTTCTTTCGGCTTCTCCTGTTAGGGGTCGCCACAGCGGATCCTCTGCATGTTTAATTTGGCACGTTTTTACGCTGGATGCCCTTCCTAACGCAACCCTCTCTATTTATCCGGGCTTGGGACCGGCACTGAAAGTGGCTGGGGTTGGTTCCCTGACCAGGGATTGAACCCGGCCCGAAGTGGTGAGAGCGCCACATCCTAACCACTAGACCACCAGGGAATTTTGTTTTATAATGTTATATGACCTGCATCCTGACGCAAACGAGTGCGGTGCGGGACAAGATTTGATGGGTGAATGCAGGTGTGGCCAGAAAAATACTTGTGCGTGCGGGTGCTGGGAGAATATAATAATTTCCATAAATGGTCTTTAAAATATATTAACAAATAATAAATATAAATAATAAATATACTCTGGAAAAAAAAAAAATGTTATGTATCTACTTCACAAAAGCAACAATTGCAACTAAAATAAAATAAAACGATTTACAGGCACAAGGTCGGAAGCGAACTCTCGCGTGGATCATTCGCAGTAACTACTAGAGCACAATGTCTGAAGCGCAAGACAGAGGAGAATCACTGAGTGCTACAGATATGACTTCATTATTAAAGAAAGGAACATACAACACATTAAAACCCTGGACTGTTTTTCTTTTATAAGATATCGTTTCAGTTCTATGTTCTGAAACATTTCTTGTTCATGTCCATGATGAACATTTACACAAAAAGTCAAACTTAAATAAAACTAAACGTTTGTTAATTTGTTGTTTCTTTTTCATTTATATTGAAAAGGGAAGCAAATTAAACAAAAAGTCAATGAATAAAAAAATTACTTATACATTTTCCTGCGGGCTTTTGATGGCATGACAAAACTTGAATATTGCGGAAAATAATATATATTTGCGGGAGCGGGACTGAAAAACCATCTTGTGCAGGTCTTTAAATTGATGTAACATAAGGCTTGTTGTTGTTCCAATGAAGGCAGTGGCATAAATCAGATACCAGACCTGTGATTTTGATGTGAGTGTATTGAAAATGATTTTGCAGAATTAGTACCAGCACGAAAAAATTTGTACCTTCCCTATTCAAGAGAAATACTGTCTCTAGTGTGCTCTTCCTGCCTAAATAAAAGGGGAAAAAAGAGACATAGACATTCTTCTAAAATAAAATGGAACATGTAAAGCATCCAGACAGCAAAATAATTAGCATTCTGATGTCTGACATTTATAACCATATACAGTAGGTCAAAAAAGTATTTAGTCAGCTACCAATTTTGCAAGTTCTCCCACTTAAAAAGATTAGGGAGGCCTGTAATTTTCATCATAGATACACTTCAACTATGAGAGACAAAACGGGGGAAAGAAATCCAGGAAATCACATTGTCTGATTTCTAAAGAATTTATTGACAGTTATGGTGGAAAATAGGTATTTGGTCACCTAAAGCTAAATAGGTATTTGGTCACCTAAAGCTAGATTTCTGGCTTTCACTGTTGAGTCGTTTATTTCTATAGCACTTTTCACAACAGACATTGTCTCAAAGCAGCTTTACAGAATGTAACAGTTAAGGTAAATGGTGTGTATTTATCCCTGATGAGCAGCCATGGTGAATGTGGCGAGGAAAAACTCCCTTAGATGTCATGAGGAAGAAACCTTGAGAGGAACCAGACTCAAAAGAGGAACCCATCCTCATTTGGGGGACATCAAGACTGTGATTATAGTCTTTAAACAATACAGAACACTGGAGAATGAGAACTAACATGAGCACTGGAATGTAATATTATAAGTAATGTTCTTTCTACAGTCTTATACAGTCATTGTGGTTATAAAACTAGGAGCTACTGAGCAACTCATAAAATAGCTCAACATTTGCGATCATCACGGATCCAACACCAGCTTCTCCATGCCAGAGCCTTTAAACACTCCAAGAGGTCCAATGTCCAAACTCCACATGAAGTAGGATCCAATTGGCGCTGGTACGTCTCAAGATGGATGTTTGCTGGGTCGGCATCTACTTCTTTAAAGGTCCGCAGTCTTCATTAGGTGGGACGTGACTGAGGCTGGAGCAACCTCAGGATGCCTCGGAATGGGTAGAGAAAGAGAAGCAGTGGAGAGAAATTAGCATAGCTGCTGTTCATGATATTAACAGCACAAGTTGAATGTGCATGTGATCAAATGTTCTGGAGCACAGGTTTATGACATGTGACCTATGTTATGTGTAGGCTTTGCTAAAAAGAAAAGTTTTTAATCTGCAATTAAACTGGGAGATAGTGTCTGAGCCCTGAACACTGTCAGGAAGATTATTTCAAAGTTTAGGAGCAAAATGTGAGAATGCTTTACCGCCTTTAGTGGACTTGCTATTCTGGGAACTACTAGAAGTCCGGAGTTTTGAGATCTCAAGGAGCGTGACAAATTGTAGCGCTGTGATTCTCACAGACCTGTAACTTCTTCTTTAAGAGGCTCCTCTGTCCTCCACTTGTTACCTGTATTAATAGCACCTGTTTGAACTCGTTATCAGTATAAAAGACACCTGTCCACAACCTCAAACAGTCAGACTCCAAACTCCACTATGGCCAAGACCAAAGAGCTGTCAAAGGACACCAGAAACAAAATTGTAGACCTGCACCAGGCTGGGAAGACTGAATCTGCAATAGGTAAGCAGCTTGGTGTGAAGAAATCAACTGTGGGAGCAATTATTAGAAAATGGAAGACATACAAGACCACTGATAATCTCCCTTGATCTGGGGCTCCACGCAAGATCTCACCCCGTGGGGTCAAAATGATCACAAGAACGGTGAGCAAAAATCCCAGAACCACACAGGGGGACCTAGTGAATGACCTGCAGAGAGCTGGGACCAAAGTAACAAAGACAATGGTAATCAGTAACACACTATGCCGCCAGGGACTCAAATCCTGCAGTGCCAGACGTGTCCCCCTGCTTAAGCCAGTACATGTCCGGGCCCGTCTGAAGTTTGCTAGAGAGCATTTGGATGATCCAGAAGAGGATTGGGAGAATGTCATATGGTCAGATGAAACCAAAATAGAACTTTTCGGTAAAAACTTAACTTGTCGTGTTTGGAGGAGAAAGAATGCTGAGTTGCATCCAAAGAACACCATACCTACTGTGATGCAGGGGGGCGGAAACATCATGCTTTGGGGCTGTTTTTCTGCAAAGGGACCAGGACGACTGATCCGTGTAAAGAATGAATTGGGCCATGTATCGTGAGATTTTGAGTGAAAACCTTCTTCCATCAGCAAGGGCTTTGAAGATGAAACGTGGCTGGGTCTTTCAGCATGACAATGATCCCAAACACACCGCCCGGGCAACGGAGTGGCTTCGTAAGAAGCATTTCAAGGTCCTGGAGTGGCCTAGCCAATCTCCAGATCTCAACCCCATAGAAAATCTTTGGAGGGAGTTGAAAATCCATTTTGCCCACCGACAGCCCCAAAACATCACTGCTCTAGAGGAGATCTGCATGGAGGAATGGGCTAAACTACCAGCAACAGTGTGTAAAAACCTTGTGGAGACTTACAGAAAACGTTTGATCTCTGTCATTGCCAACAAAGGGTATATAACAAAGTATTGAGATGAACTTTTGTTATTGATCAAATACTTATTTTCCACCATAATTTGCAAATAAATTCTTTAAAAATTAAACAATGTGATTTTCGGGATTTTTTTTTCTTATTTTGTCTATCATATTTGAAGTGTACCTATGATGAAAATTACAGGCCTCTCTCATCTTTTCAAGTGGGAGAACTTGCACAATTGGTGGCTGACTAAATATTTTTATGCCCCACTGTATGTATGTATGTATGTATGTATATATATATATATATATATATATATATATATATATATATATATATACACACACACACACATTAAACAGAATTATAAACACAACACTTGAGCTGAACTCAAAGATCTAAGACACAAAAGGCCTATTTCTCTCAAATATTGTTCACAAATCTGTCTAAATATGTGTTAGTGAGCACTTCTCCTTTGCCAAGATAATCATCCACCTCACAGGTGTGGCATATCAAGACGGTGATAGGATGGCATGATTACTGCACAGGTGTGCCACAATAAAAGTCTGGGCACAATAAAAGGCCACTCTAAAATGTGCAGTTTTACTGTACTATAACACATCTCCTTCACATAGAGTGTATCAGGTTGTTGATTGTGGCCTGTGGAATGTTGGTCCACTCCTCTTAAATGGCTGTGCGAAGTTGCTGGATATTGGCAGGAACTGGAACACGCTGTCGTATACGCCGATCCAGAGCATCCCAATCATGCACAATGGGTGACATGTCCGGTGAGTATGCTGACCATGCAAGAACTGGGATGTTTACAGCTTTCAGGAATTGTGTACAGATCCTTGCAACATGGGACATGCATTATCATGCTGCAGCATGAGGTGATGGTCGTGGATGAATGGCACAACAATGGGCCCTGTACAGTGAAAACCGTGAAGAGAACACCTCCCCTAAGTGCCAGATGCTATCGAATGTGAGCATTTGCCCGTTTAAGTCGGTTACGACGAAGAACTGCAGTCAAGTCGAGATGACGTGCATGCAGATGAGCTTTCCTGAGATGGTTTCTAACAGCTTGAGCGGAAATTCTTTGGTTATGCAAACCGATTGTTGCATCAGATGTCCGGGTGGCTGGTCTCAGACAATCTTGGAGGTGAAGATGCTATGATGTGGTGGTTACACGTGGTCTGCGGTTGTGAGGCCGGTTGGATGTACTGCCAAATTCTCTGAAATGCCTTTGGAGATGGCTTATGGTAAAGAAATTAACATTTAATTCATGAGCAACAGCTCTGGTGGACATTCCTGCACTCGGCGTGGCAATTGCATTCTCCCTTAACACTTGCGACATCTGTGGCATTGTGATAAAACTGCACATTTTAAAGTGGCCTATGTATTGTGGCCAGCCTAAGGCACACCTGTGCAATAATCATGCTGTCTAATCAGGATTTTGATTTGCCACACCTGTGAGGCGGATGGATTATCCCGGCAAAGAAGTGCTCACTAACACAGATTTTTATATGTGTATATGTGTGTGTGTGTGTGTATATATATATATATATATATATATATATATATATATATATATATATATATATATATATATAGCCTGTAACTGTTATGCTCAAATTAAGCTAGCATAAAGCTAACGTCTAGCATATAGCAAAGAATTAAAACAGTTTAAAATGAGTTTGAAGCTGGAATATACAGAGGGGTTTTGGCTGTTAACTGGGACTGAGGTAATGTGTGAAAATGTGCAGTCATTTGGCTAAAAGTCTCTCTTTCATATTCTCCCCGTAGGATGATGTCAGTGACAATCTGCCAACCCCATATGATGAGAGAGATAGAGAGAGAGAGAGAGAGAGAGAGAGAGAGAGAGAGAGAGAGAGAGAGATATGCAGAAGCCAAAATACATCCGAGGACATAACAAGGCTACCCTAAAGTAGATTTCAAAATAGTACAAAGGGAGAAAATTGATCCTGGAAACATGGAGATGTCAACAATACAGACACTTTAAACGTCTACACATGTTTTATCATTTAAGTAGACATGACACTGGCAGTTTGTTGAACCATTTGACTTTTGTTAACCAGAAAAAAGGAAAACACACACACACACACACACACACACACACACACACACACACACACGATAGTATGGCATTTGATTTTAGAAGAATATGTCCCAACCAGTTCTCTATGCTTATCAATGTCTACCTCTGTTTACATCCATGTTGCCATAGAAACCTCCTCCATCTGCCTTTTCTCAAACAGGCTCCGTCGGCATGAGTTGTCCCCATAGCGACGGCTGTACGAAAAACAAAAGGCTGAAATCATACACGCAATTTTGTGATGCCATTTTGTGACCCTTTGGCCTGCAGCCAACTCTCCATCCCACTACTCATCAAAACATAGCAGTGTTGTGGACACAAGCGCCTGCCCCAGGGTAACTGTAGGAGGGAATAGGGAGTGAATTTTCCACTGACCCGCTTCCGCCTCAGCTTTGGTGGCCTTTACACACACACACACACACACACACACACACACACACACACAGAGTCATGTGGTGTCTCTGTGCACATGAGCTGCCCTGGCGGCTTAACTTGGACTTTTGTACTAGTAGGAAGTAGAAACCTATTCAAAAGTCTAAGCATTCAGCTTCTCTAAAGCTGACATCTGTTTCCTGTTAGCCACCAGGTCCTAATTTCTCAAACGCCTTTATATGAGCTAACGAGTGTCCATTAATATAACCACAAGGACGAAAGTAGAGCAGGAGGAAGAAAATAAAGCAGATTAAGCGCTGGCTAAAGGACATTGAACAGGAACATGACTCCTCAATCATGACAATTATTGTCCACCACTTCCTTACTCAGACATAAAGGATCTATGTAGCAGCACATTAGCAGGAAAATGTACACACGTGCACACACACATCGAGAATTTATAGCAAAAGCAGAAGTTTTTAATCAGGAAAATGTGTTTAGCATTGTAAAAGTATGAGTAAAATATGTACAAAGTACAAAGTAAAATATGTTACTAAATGAACCTAAGAATAAAGGAAACGTCCTCGCATTATGAATTAATTACAGAACAAATAAAATCTATTTCTACTCATATTTAAAGACAAACTAGCTTATATTCCATAGTTAAATGCTGACAATCTAATTTTCAAAATGTTAGCTCTAATCTGGATATTAGTTGAATTTGCCTACATTCACAATATTTTTACTATATATGAAATTATATATAATATATACTGTTTTATAATTATATATAAACGATACTATATATTTCCTAGTGACATTCCTTACAAGAGCAAGAAAACACTAATTTCTTTTATTTATTTTTTTTACAGACTATAAATTCCACTAATGCATGCAAGAACAAAAGATTTTAGCAACAGTTTGCACCAATGTTCTTTACTATAACATGCAACAAAAAGAGGACAAAGATTAAAAATAGACTGCATTATAAATATCCAGTTAAAACTTATTGACCTATTCTTTGTCTTTATAACTACACTGGAGACTACAAGTTGGAAAATGCAAAGCAACATTTCTTTTCAAATGATAGTTTTTAACTTTAGTTTGATGATGATGTTTTTTTTGTGGTAGATTGTAAAATAAATACACTTTGTTACATATACAAGGGTGTGAAATGAAGGGCTTAATTTTTTTTCATGATTATTTTATTTGTTTATGTCTTGTGCATATTGCTGGCTATTTTGATTAATGTACCAATAGTATAGTTTATTGTGTAGCTACAAATTGAGTATGTTTTGTGGCCTTGAAAAACTCATCATAAGGTGAAATTTTGACGTTTTCAATTGCTTGTAAGTGACACAGAAACACATTTGCTGCCCTATCATTGGTAGATCATGAGTTTGAATTCTTACAATGTCTCTGCCATGTACCTGGAAGTCAAGTGATCAAATACGCCTTTGCATTATGGGTATGATAAATGATATGCTCTCTCTCTCTCTCTCTCTCTCTCTCTCTCTCTCTCTCTCTCTCTTCTCTCGCTCTCTCTCTCTTTCTGTGTGTGCCCTGGCTAGCTGTGACATGACATTTTACTGATCAGGAATGTGGAAGAGGGCATAAAGATGAGATCTGGCTAATGTGTGGGAATCCACAGGTGACAACTTTGGTAAAAAAAAAAAAAAAAAATTTAATCGTATGAAAAGATTATTTTATTCTTCATATTGTATAGTTTCCTAAATTGAAAACTGTAGATTCTGACACGACAGTACTTTATTTGCAGTTTTCTTCCAAAAACAATTTTGAAATTACTCTAGGTGCCTCAAAAAAGGTACGAATATTTTTTTAAATTGTTGTGTTAAAATATGTTGCATCAAGAAAAATAAGGCACTTTTTTCCCTCCCTTTTTGGCTTATAATCAGAATCCATCCACAATGACATTTGGTTTGTTGTTCTTCCCAGACCAACACACACATGTACAAGTCAGATTTATTTAAATAAGTAAGGCTTAACAAGAACAACAACAGGAAGTAGCTCTAGTGGTATGTTTGCCAAGTCATGTTTGCCATGCAATCAGCTAAGTCTTAGTCCTACTGCTGAATAAAAAAGTACTGCTGAAAAAGTCACGCCATTATATCTGCTAGAATATTGGTTGTTACCACTTACTCTAATTATAGATTTACGTCAAACCTCAAAAGGTTATTAATAAAAGTATTATCTCCTATTCTTAAATTTTATAATGCAATATAATACATGACATATCCTGCTTTTTATTGCACGGAAGGTCAGAAGTGCGTCGACATTTTTAACTGACTTCTGAAGAATAGCGCATACCAAATCCACATTAATCACAATACTCCACGCAGCGAGCGTTCAATCACTTTTTGACATGTTTTTTCAAATGCCAGGCACAAGGGCAAAGACGACGCTTTACTTCTGCTTCCTTCAAAAGCATCTCATTGGGCTGAGGCTGATAGTATAACAAAGCGTTGCCATGGCAACATAAACACACTTTCTAAACATGTCAGTCATGCAGAGGTCATTCTAGATCACAGCATCAGAGCAGCTATGCATGTGCATAGATCATAATGCAATACAGTTGAACAAAGAAACAGATCATAGGTTCAAAGGCTACAGCTTTATACTGTTTAAATGTTGATTTAAAAATTAAAAACAACAAACAACAAATTGTGAAAAACATTGTAGCACAGTGTGGGATAGGTGAAGTGATTATACCACAACAATTTGCAATTTCAATTTGTGTATTAACAAACAACATGCAAATGTTAATTTATATTTTATTATCTAGAAAAAGCAGAAAACAGGTTATTTTAATGTTAATGATGACACTTATATGGACAAATTTATTATTTAAATATTTAAATGATATATTTTTAATTGATTCATTTCTGTAAAATTGCTCTGTGGCAGTGTCTAAGGTTGTATACAAATAAAGTTTAATTAAATTAAACTGATTAGCGACATAATTAATAAGAAATCACTATTTTACTGCCAACCTAAAAACTTACATTTAAGAAGATCTGACACTGGAGACTCCTTCTAGTTTCTTAAAGAAAGCTTGTTGCAAAACCACCTTTTTATCCATTTATAATTAGATTAAGATTTTCGGGCCCATTGGTCTTATAAATGTCTGTGAATGAGTTGCTACTAAAGAAACAATAATCTATTATATCAAGTGCATTAGCATAAACTATATGCTAATATTGGCAGAGCTGCTGATTAATCAGAATTAAGATTGCCATCGTATAAGACCTTATCATGATACATAAGTTTGCATAGTGTATATCATTGTATAGTAACAGGAGCAGCTTAGTGTTGCATTTTTTTGTAAATGCTGTAAATAATAACTGAATCCCTCCAAAAATATTTATAATAATATTGAAAATGCCAAAAGGTCATGAGTCTAAGAAGTTTTTTCTTGCCACAGTCACCCATACTTGCAAATCAGGGAAAAACACACATCATTCATCCTAATTCTTAAATTCTGTAAAGCTGCTTTGATACAATGTCCATTGTGAAAAGCGCTACAGAAAACCTTGACTTGACTTGACATGAGTCAAATCACCAAGCTGCCACACCTGGCCTTTAAGCAACCCTTAACTGCTTAGAACTAAATTGTTCTCTTTAATAATCTGGATGACTGCCAAATTTCAATTTCAATTTTAGCATTTATACAATATCTGCTAAGATCTGTTGTGTAGGACTTGATGTTGATATCCCTTGATACATACTTGAGGCACCGATGAGACTCTGTGGGATGGTCTATTCAGTGGTGGCACCCTCTGCCACACTACTCCTTAGTCCTTCCTTCTCCTGAGGTGGCTCCTTCTCAACTCAGTATACTGAGGCACCGCTAAGACTGGAAAGGTCCACTGAGTGATGGCACCCTTTGGGTTGTCAAGTGGGCGCCCTCCTTCCTGGGTGTTTCGCTGATAGGCCCACGACACCTCCAGAGGGTTCAGCAGTGAAACCAGCGTCCCAGGTTCACTCCCTAGATGCCATCAACTCGCTTAAAGACCCAGGCGGAGTCTTTTCTCTTCACCCACAGCCACTGGCTTCCCTTTTCTGCAGCTGCAGAGAGGTCTTTGACCGCCTGCTGGTGGGCCTTTCCTCGTACTCCCATCTCCCTGAGTAGCCTGGATGTTGTGGTGGCTACGAACCCTCTGCAACCTACTTCCACTGGGCGTAACTTTACATTCCAGCCTTGTTGTTGTGCATCGGCTGCAAGTTCAGCGTACCTCAGCCATTTCCATTCATAGGCCTCCTCCACTGCACCCTCCCAGGGAACGGTGAGCTCGATGATGTAGACAAGTTTGAGCGAGGCTGACCACAGAACAAGGTCTGGTCGCAGGTTGGTGGCTGCAATTTCAGCTGGGAAGCATAGTTTCTTATTCAAGTCTGCCAGCAGCTTCCAGTCCCGTGCTCTACCCAGCTGACCATAGTCTGATCTTATGGTGGGGAGGTTGGCTTGACCCTCACCCTCCCGAACAAATGGTGTTGGCTGACACTGGGACGATGGGGGAGGAGGGGCATTCACATTTGTCCGTTGATTTTCCAACACTGCAGCAAGACACTTCAGCACCTGGTTGTGCCGCCAGGTGTAACGCCCTTGGGTGAGGCTGGTCTTGCATCCCACTAAGATGTGCTTCAGTGTTGCTAGACTTGGGCATAGAGGGCACGTGGGGTCCTCAGCATACCATTGGCTTAGGTTTGCTGGAGAAGGCAGGACATCATAGGCAGCCCGGATGGTAAAGCTTGCCCTGAATGTCTCCATTTCCCACAGCTCTTTCCAGGAGATCTTTCTCTTCTCCACTCATTTCCATGCCATTCACTAGTATTGAAAATAACTATTAAAACAAATTTATGGGAAGCTAACTATTAATTAGGTGGAGAACTAAACCTAAAGATAATTCAGCTACTGCCATTATACAAAAATATCTAGTTCAGCCATGACAATTTCAGCAAATATAACATCTATAAACTTTCTTTCGGCTTCTCCCATTAGGGGTCACCACAGCGGATCATCCGCATGTTTGATTTGGCACGTTTTTACGCTAAATGCCCTTCCTAACGCAACCCTCCTCATTTATCCGGGCTTGGGACCGGCACTAAGAGTGGCTGGGGTTGGTTCCCTGACCGGGGATCGAACCCGGGCCACAACGGTGAGAGCGCCACATCCTAACCACTAGACCACCAGGGACCCAGCAAATAGAACCTCTATATCACAATTAATTTAATCAGGTATATCCTTGTACAGTACATGGTATGTGCACTTCCCATCCACCTCCTCAGCACTAAATATGTAGCTAAGAAAGAAAGGGGCTCTAACTTGTAGATCTGCTATCCAACTTTAACAGCAGCATGGTTGTCTATTTATTTTTATAAAATAAACTCTTATTATTTCTTTATCAGAGTTGTTATCACAGAAATATAGGTAAACTAAAAGGATTACATCTTGTGGCTTGCTTCTTCCCAGCACTGCTACTGTAATTACACATACTTATACATACATGTCAAACAAAACATATTTTGAAAATTTTAATTAAAAAAAAATTTTAGAGCATAAACTTAAAAATGTTTTTAAAAAAAAAAATTCAATACATTTCAAGAAAGGTCTCTAATTATAAATAGCTAATGAAGAAGTAGCAAAAAGTCTAATAGCCTAGACACCCTGTTAGGGGGTCGAGACCCTGACATGTTTGGTCCATTAGTGAAAGCCATATGCCAGGCCTGAAACAATGTGTATGAGTGTTTGCATACTATTGTTCTTGATTTCTGAAAATAACAAACCTGCATGCCTTTTGATCTGGATGAAAGGTTTTTAGGACTTAATGTGCTATTAACATTTTATCATCTATAAGTCTAAACAAAGGAACAAATTCCATAGAGTCTCAGAGAAATATGTAAAACTCATTAATGTGGATTTTTGTGTGTACTATTTGAGGCTCTGTCTCTCTCTCTTTCCTCATACACGCATGCCCACACACACACACACACACTATAGTTTTGCAGTGGCATGTGGTTTTGGTGTCTATATCACTTTGTCCCAGCCACAGTAATAGAATCTGGTTTAGGGGAGTGGATTGAGACTGATCACATCATTAAGTCCCTACTTTCAATGGCAACATAACAAACAAAGCTGTATCACATAACAGTGTAAATCTCTGCTCTACATATGTGCACCCACTAACTTTGCATTTACTATCTTTGTCAAATCTTTTTACAGACATGCTGAACACATGCTGATTTATATATATATATATATATATATATATATATATATATATATATATATATATATATATATATAAATACACACAAACACATATACACTGCCGATCAAAATTTGAGAACAATTTATAAACAATTGAACAATTCTGAAATAATGTCATCTTCACTGCTCAACAGTTGTTTTTGTCCTGTCTATACCATGCTACCAGAACAACTTTTCCACAAACTAACTAAGGCATTTAGAAAAATTATAATAATTTGCAGAAAACACACTGATTAAAATTAGAGAACACTTTCAGAGACCTCCCAGTTATTAGTGTTGATCTGGTACCTGGTGCTAATTTCCTTGATTATCTGTCACCTATTTAACTAGCAGCCTAACTTCCAGTTTCACTGACTCTGCAAGATGGTGGGCCGTTCTAAAGTGACTGAAAGCCACTGTATATAGTATACAGTGGTATATATACCGCTTATCGACCGGCTCGGTCATTGACCTTTTCGCTTAGCGCCCGCTGAACGACCAAATGCCCGACCTTTTTTTACCCCGACTCACGGGAAGCATTTTTTTTTTGTTACTTTTGTAATGTTTTTAATTTATACTTTTTACTGTATTATTGTCTAGTGGTTAGGATGCGGCGCTCTCACTGCTGCGGCCCGGGTTCGATCCCTGGTCAGGGAACCAACCCCAGCCACTCTTAGTGCCAGTCCCAAGCCCGGATAAATGGGGAGGGTTGCGTTAGGAAGGGCATCCAGCGTAAAAACATGTGCCAAATCAAACATGCGGCGGATCCGCTGTGGCGACCCCTAATGGGAGAAGCCGAAAGAAAGGGTTTTTTTTATATTGTCAGAAATCCACCTGCCACGCCCCCTTCGGCGGCTGTCAAAACCTTGAAGCCCCCAGCTTCAACAATGCACACCTGGGGCTCATTATTCACTCATTCCTGGATTCTATGGACTGCCGTGTGTGTGTGTGTGTGTGTGTGTGTGTGTGTGTGTGTGTGTGTGTGTGTGTGTGATTTTGTGTTAAACTCTCCGTGTTTTCGTGTTTTATATACAGTGAGGAAAATAAGTATTTGAACACCCTGCTATTTTGCAAGTTCTCCCACTTAGAAATCATGGAGGGGTCTGAAATTGTCATCGTAGGTGCATGTCCACTGTGAGAGACATAATCTAAAAAAAAAAATCCAGAAATCACAATGTATGATTTTTAAACTATTTATTTGTATGATACAGCTGCAAATAAGTATTTGAACACCTGAGAAAGTCAATGTTAATATTTGGTACAATAGCCTTTGTTTGCAATTACAGAGGTCATACATTTCCTGTAGTTTTTCACCAGGTTTGCACACACTGCAGGAGGGATTTTGGCCCACTCCTCCACACAGATCTTCTCTAGATCAGTCAGGTTTCTGGCCTGTTGCTGAGAAACACGGAGTTTGAGCTCCCTCCAAAAATTTCTCTATTGGGTTTAGGTCTGGAGACTGGCTAGGCCACGCCAGAACCTTGATATGCTTTTTACAGAGCCACTCCTTGGTTATCCTGGCTGTGTGCTTCGGGTCATTGTCATGTTGGAAGACCCAGCCTCGACCCATCTTCAATGCTCTAACTGAGGGAAGGAGGTTATTCCCCAAAATCTCCCAATACATGGCCCCGGTCATCCTCTCCTTAATACGGTGCAGTCGCCCTGTCCCATGTGCAGAAAAACACCCCCAAAGCATGATGCTACCACCCCCATGCTTCACAGTAGGAATGGTGTTCTTGGGATGGTACTCATCATTCTTCTTCCTCCAAACAGGTTTAGTGGAATTATGACCCAAAAGTTCTGTTTTGGTCTAATCTGACCACATGACTTTCTCCCATGACTCATCCAAATGGTCATTGGCAAACTTAAGACGTGCCTGGACATGTGCTGGTTTAAGCAGGGGAACCTTCCGTGCCATGCATTATTTTAAACCATGACGTCTTAGTGTATAACCAACAGTAACCTTGGAAACAGTGGTCCCAGCTCTTTTTAGGTCATTGACCAGCTTCTCCCGTGTAGTTCTGGGCTGATTTATCACCTTCCTTAGGATCATTGAGACCCCACTAGGTGAGATCTTGCATGGAGCCCCAGTCCGAGGGAGATTGACAGTCATGTTTAGCTTCTTACATTTTCTAATGATTGCTCCAACAGTGGACCTTTTTTTACCAAGCTGCTTGGCAATTTCCCCGTAGCCCTTTCCAGCCTTGTGGAGGTGTACAGTTTTGTCTCTAGTGTCTTTGGACAGCTCTTTGGTCTTGGCCATGTTAGTAGTTGGATTCTTACTGATTGTATGGGGTGGACAGGTGTCTTTATGCAGCTAACGACCTCAAACAGGTGCATCTAATTTAGGATAATAAATGTAGTGGAGGTGGACATTTTAAAGACAGACTAACAGGTCTTTGAGGGTCAGAATTCTAGCTGATAGACAGGTGTTCAAATACTTATTTGCAGCTGTATCATACTAATAAATAATTTAAAAATCATATATTGTGATTTCTGGATTTCTTTTTTTAGATTATGTCTCTCACAGAGGACATGCACCTACGATGACAATTTCAGACCCCTCCATGATTTCTAAGTGGGAGAACTTGCAAAATAGCAGGGTGTTCAAATACTTATTTTCCTTACTGTACCTGTATTATTAGTATTAATACTGCTAAAAACAGGACAGGGCAAAAATTGTTAATAAATGGGTATCGGTGGAGGTCGGGAACGGATTAATTGGTTTTCCATTATTTCTTATGGGATAATTACATTCGCTCTTTCGACCGGTTTTAAGGAACGGATTAAGGCCGATAAGTGGGGTACCACTGTATGTATGTATGTGTGTGTGTGTGTTATTTTTGCATATATGTACTTATAGTGTTGTATTTTGTGTAAATAGCTATGTCATCTGACATTTGTCAGTGTTATTGTTCTATTCTGTTATGATGACGATGCGACGTTGTTGAAGCATCACAGCCACTTTTAACATTTTTTACTTCAAACTGAAATGTTTATTCTTATTTCACAATATTGTATTTAACTACAATAGGCTTGTTACTGCAATGTTTACTCAGCTGTCTTTTTATATAGCATTATTAAAATATTCATGTTTTGATTAAAAGTTATATATGATTCCTAAAGTGTGGGGCTAAAATTCAGCCTTAGCAATATCATACTGCTTTTCATAGACTGTCTCAGAGCTTTTTTTGTAGAAAACGAATGTTATTCCTAAACCTTAACTTAGTGGTGGGCCATGCATTTCAGGCCTTCAGTGGTGTTCTACCTAAGTCATATATAAACTATAGTGCTAAATCATAGACAGGTTTCTCATGCAGTGAGAATGAATGCTATTACTAAAGCAGGAAACCCAATGAACACAATTCAACAAGTATTCTTTCCCTGCAGCCACAACTGCACTGCCTGCATAAATCTCTAGCAGAAACATCAATATTAACCTAATTATATGACCCTGGGTTTTTCTATGCATTACTGTTTAAATGTGTAGTTTGTAGCAAATGCAATTTGATAGCACTGACGAGTATGCGATTTGACCTCGGAGTGACCAAAGCGCAGTCTGATTGGTTAAAGCAACAGCTTTAGGCAACATAGAGTTTCTGGTAAAAAAAACGCCCACAGTCGTCACAGTGCTGGCCTTACAGTAGTAAGTAATGTGATGGCTGAAATCAATTGGAGAAAAGTTCCACCATAAACAGACACTCTCGAGATGCAGCGCATGAATTGAAGAGAATAGACTATTCGGAATAATTTAATACAAATTCAAGGACAAAAATATATTAAAACTTAAGTCAGTGTTTCTATTAGAGTTTAGGCCAGCAGATAAGGCATTGCCTAAACTACAGCATAATATCAAAAACCTTCATAAAAGATTTGAATAAATCTTAGTTAAAAATAGTATTAGACCATGCTACTATACTTGACTTTATGCTATATTACAATGACATGCAGTCATTTTTGGCCCAAACACACACACACACACACACACACACACACACACACACACACACACACACACACACACACACACACACACACAAAATGAGTGTTTGTACTTATAAACACACCCACTGGTGATGCTGTAGTGACTGAACTGCAAATATCCTGAGAAGAATAGAGGTCTGATAGGTAGATTATCAGGCTGTTCAACACTTAAACATTCCAACTGTGATTAACTTTTACAAACGTGGAACACAAATGTTTCAAAGGAAATGACTAGGAATTATGCTTGCAAATTCAAACCAGCTCAGACAATTCCAGTTTGGATGAAAGGTTACTATAGTTACGGTTAGGTTTAAAGGCAGGGTTTTTGTTTGTACCACAAATCAACCTTTTACAAATTTGTACACATGCTTTGAGAAAAAACAGAGCGAGTTGTGTATGAGAGTTGTTCTTACACGGGCTGGTCACAGACACACCAATACTTTTGTCTGTATGGTTCTGTAAAAGAAGTAAAGCTCTCTTTTAGTGTTAAAAACAATAATGTACATTTATATAATCCTTAATCAACCAAAAAACTAAATATGTTATGACCATAAAATGAAAACTGATGTTTTACAATATTATTGCTTTTAATACCAGAAATAGAAGGGAAAATTAAGGATGGAAAATGAGAAGTCCACGAAAACCTGTGACACGCTGCGAAATCCAGGGATTGTTTAAAACTTTGCAGCCCATTAACTTGTAGGAAAGTGTCCAGTATGGGTTTCCTTTGCGTCTTTAATTCGAAGCCTGCGATAATTAAAAATATATTTTTGAATGACCTCAGACAGCGCTAGATCATATTTGGCTCACTTGAGGCTATTACAGAGTCTCGCACCCGTCTGTTTATTCATCCTGTCCAGACAAAATGGAGGTGGTAGGGTGGGCAATGCTGGAAATTGTAATGCTATTGAAGCAGCCAGTGTGAAGAGAAAATAGAGAGAGAGAGAGAGAGAGAGAGAGAGAGAGAGAGAGAGACTAGAATTCAGTTTAAGCATTTAATTTCTTAGTGTATCATTTTTCAACATATTATTTAATGACTAATGAGAAATGTATATGGATGTGAGACTCTGGAAAGTCAATATGCACCTATGGTTGAATAATGGGTAGGATTTTATAGTGTTAAGCACCTGCATTAAGTGAATTGCTTTTTATTCATATGAATAGTCTGTCCAAATGTCTAAATTAAGACATCAAATATATGGTGAAGCTTATTAATGGGTATGCATGGGCATATGCATGCATGAGTATATGGCCACACACACACACGGACACAGGTACAGACACACACACGCACGCACACACACACACACACACACACACAGAGCCAGATGCCAAACCTCACATCCTTACCACATCCCTACCTATAGACAGCATAATATTACTGTCTGCATGCTCAAATCTGATCATCAGAAATTACACAGTCATAAACACACACAAACACAGTCTTGCCCCACCCTGTGACATTGTTTAACTCTTCGTCTCTCACACACGCGCGCACACTTTCTTTTTATTGCCCTCCCTCGATGTTAAACAGGATGTCTCTATGGATACAGGCATAAACAGATGATAACAAGCCCCCAGCCCTTTAAAACTCAATTGAAAAGAAAGTAAAAGAGTAGACGAGAGAGAGAGAGAGAGAGAGAGAGAGAGAGAGAGAGAGAGGTGTGAGAGAGAGAGAGAGAGAGATAGAGAGAGAGAAAGAGAGAAGGAGACAGAGCAGGTGGTGCTGTAGACTGTAGCCCTGTATATAGAGAGGTTTTTTGTGCATGGGTGTGAGTTCATTTGTGTGTATGTGTGTGTGGAGTAGCCGTGCAGGAAGGAGCCAGGTGCCATAGGTAAGAGCTTTATAACAGTCACTACTAAAACACATTCTGATATACACACCAACATGCACAAGGCTGCAGAATAATTTCTCACACTCTCTTACACACTAACACACCAGATTCATGCTCTGCACGGATTAATATTTGACTTTATTTTTGCATGCACACTCAAACCCTGTAAATGCAATTTGCATTTACTTATTTTTATATATTTATTTCTGATGTCTTAATGTAATACTGAAAATTTGTTATTGTTACTATATCGTTACTGTACTACAAAGTTATAAAACAAGATCATGGTCCCTTTCAAAGCAAATAGAAATCGTTATTCAACAACTTATTCAGATTTATAAATGTGTTATAGATTCATAATGGCATTCAGTGGAAAAGCCCTTGCAACATAATGGCATATCAGTAGAGGAATGTGTTAAACCTGTCTATAAATGTGTATGTATCTTTCTCTCTCTATCAACATCAAGACATCATGATGTAGTGCCACAAAGCTGTTAAATGCCAGAAATGATTTCATGACCACAGTGTGAAGGTAATGACAAATGAGGTGCATTGAAGTGAATCATGTAATTAATTGCAGTCATACCTTTGCTCTCTGCACCACTCTGGAGCAATTGCAACTCATGCAATGGTAGGGTTTTTAATATGTCTGACTTAAATGAATGCATGAAAGCATTATTAAGTTTGGGTGTTTTTCATAGAGTTTGCACTTTTGGATTGTTTTCTTGCATTTTGTATTTGTTTAAATTTTTCATGGAGTACATCATGGGAAATGGCATGAATAAATGAAACAACAACATAAAAAAAACAATGCACACCTGTTTTTGTTACTTTACGGGGAACAACCCCCCCCCCCACACACACACACACACACACACACACACACACACACACACACACACACACACACACACACACACACACACACACACACACAAACACAATGTTTTTGACATTGTGGCGACATTTATCTGCTTTATACGGCTTAGTGAGTTTGGGGTTAAGGTTACACGTAGCAACTGGACTGAAGGAGCAACTGAAGGAGTAGTCAAGGACATTAAAGCAAGTGTGTGTGTGTGTGTGTGTGAATAGGTGTTTCCCAGGTTTATGTAAAGGTTTCCATGGACACTTCCTGAGAGTGCACAAGCAGTAGATGCAGACTGAGAGACTCTTCTACACTCTGTGTGTGTGTGTGTGTGTGTGTGTGTGTGTGTGTGTGTGTGTGTGTGTGTGTGTGTGTGTGTGTGTGTGTGTGGTATGAGGTATTCCACCATATGCAGTAAAAACAGATTAGTTTTCACTACTATATTTAGACACACCACACAATAGAGATCAAATCAACTCTAACCTACACAAAGCAAACCTGCTATCCTACTTCTGTTCAATAAGTGGTATGTTAAAACTGAATGAACACCCACTAATCCATAGCAGCTCCGAATTAAATAACTGGCCTTATAGATTGTGCATCTGTATCACTGGTTGCATAAATGGCTGTGTACGTGCCTGCGAGCATTTGTTTTTCTATGTTTAAGGCCAAAATCTAATTAGGAGGCTGTGCATTGAAGTCAGGCCAAGCCCACCCAGCATACCACCCACCACATTGTCCCTTCCATCAGCTCAGTGTAGAGTCGTCCACTGCCAAAATTCTGACATCTATCTGAAAGATTCCACAGTAACATTCTCACAAGATCATTTAAATAAACCCTCTATACACACTTGTACTGCTTCCCACAATTAGGATTGACTTCTCTCACTGTTGTATAAATACATCTTACATTAAACTGGTGTTGAGTTATATTATCATCCAGAACTTGAATTTTAATTCAAATGAATTGCTGGCTAAAAATTCCTATATTTTCATTATTATAAGTATGCACTTACAAGACAAGTGCTCATAATATACGCTGAAGCTTATTTAACAAAATGACAAAATTTGTCTAAAGAAAAGCACACATACAAAGTTGTAAGAAAAAGACCAATACTTTGGTTTGTTGCTTTTAGGATAACATTTGAAGTTTTAATGTAATTTGATATATTCCTACAACGAAGGACAACAAGCCATGAAAAATACTTGCAGGAAGCTAGAATCATTAACTGTTATTTGAACAAATATGAATATGAATTCATGCAACATAAATTTACCCGTTTAATAACTTTGCAATGTAGATTTTAACTTATTTCTATGTTGGCCTTTTAAAAAAAACTTTTCTTTTTCCAGGATAGGCAGGATGGCAGAGAGCACAGATGTGGACCAGCTGCTATTTGCCTTCAAGCGGTTTGCCATCCATGGAGATACCAAAGCCACAGGCAAAGAGATGAATGGAAAAAACTGGGCTAAACTCTGTAAGGACTGCAAAGTTATTGATGGCAAAAATGTCACGTCCACCGATGTAGATATTGTCTTCACTAAAGTCAAGTGAGTTGACAAGTAACAGAAAATTTTGAAAACGTTAATGTTATACTATAACTATATCTATATCATTAATATTACTATATAATATTGAATAACTATATTAATATAGCAAATAGGGAGTAAATATAAATGCTATATTTTGGTTTGTATGTTCTATAGTTGTATATGCATTATAAAGGAAAGTAGTCAATGAAAAAAAATATGAAATCAAAAATGTTTCCGACATATTTATACTTAAAAGAAAGAAAGAAAGAAAAAAAGATTAAATCTAGAACCCTAAATGTTCTTCTGATTGTTGCATTAGAGAAAACCATGAAATTTTTCTTTTTTTCTATAAAAATTAATTCCTTCAACTAGAACTCTTTTAGAAAGCTAAAACTATGTGCCATTTAACAATTCCTTAATAAGCCTACTTACAGTTGAGACAAATGTCTGTTATTCTAATTATAATAAAACAAATATTTTACATATAATTTGACAAAATTGTTGACAAATCAACATTGGATTTTGTCTTAAAGCAATGAAAATTTTGAAAACATGGAATATGTTGTATATTGTTCATGGGTGTTTAGAGCAAAATCATCTCGGGTGATCACTTATGAGGAGTTTCAGAAAGCTCTGGAAGACCTGGCCCTGAAGAAGTTTAAAGGTCAAAGCAAAGAAGAAGCATTGCAGGCCCTCCACAAGCTGATCGAGGGCAAGGAACCTACCAATGTTGGTGTAACGGTGAGACAAGCAATCTGACATGCATAAAATATGCACATGCAGTACATGTATATGACAATATAGAAGACAATTTACACAATTGTATTTATGTAAATGATAATTTAGAAGACGAGTTTAGATTTAATAATTATTTGGCTTTTATTAGAATATTTTGTTTATTGAAAGCTTAAAATTCAAGCTTTTACGTATGCACATTTTAAGATGAATGTGTAAAAAACCAGCCACAATGATACTTTTTCCATTATTAAATATCATGCATGTTATTCTGTATAATATAAAAGGTGTAGATTATGTGGAGCCTTATAAATCCCAGTGAATTAGTTGTCATTTCTGAAATATAAACTTGTCTTTCAACCATCACCCCTGTCAATATTAGTCATATCACATTATGTATAATAATACTGCTTAGGCTTTCCCATTCCAAATTCTTTCTGTGTGCTCAGTGATGATTGAGTAGCTCAAGCTATCTTTATCTATGTACATTTAGCTTAAAGAGCAAGAGTTCATGAAGAGTTATTTTCAATGACATAACCTCATATTTAATATATATCTCACACAGCCAACCCTGTCAGGATGCAAATTATAACTCCTATAATAAATATGTAATTTGTTATGTCCTCTAAAATTATCATGTGTACTTGTTTTCAGAAAGTGTCAAAGGGAGGAGCAGTGGACAGATTAACAGACACTTCCAAGTACACAGGCTCTCACAAGGAGCGCTTTGATATGAGCGGCAAAGGCAAAGGAAAAAGCGGACGTGAGGAGATTGTAGAGAACACTGGCTATGTTTCAGCATATAAGAATGCAGGGACTTACGATGAGAAGACCAAAACTAAGTGAAGGTCGCTAAGGCTAATGGATCACGTGAAGAATCTGGAAGAGCTCCATTTCCATCAGCACTTACATCTGGACCAAAGGCAGACCTAAATGTTGTCATGGTGGAAGCCAGTGAATGTCAGGAAATTATGTAAACAGCTGTGTTTGGTGTCTCCGGATGCAGTCATTTAGATGCATCAGTGTTACGTTTATGTTATTTTAAAATGTTTCTGCAAAATATTTGATCCAATATTAATGCATTTTTCTAAATCTGGCCAATTTTAAACTTTATACCAAAGCAAAACTAATACAAGGGTTTTTTCTTTCTCTTTTCTTTACATCTTGATGTCAATATGTTTAAGTGTTTTGTTAATGAAAGTGACCTGCGTGGTTGCAAAGCACTGGATGATGAATTATCCACTCATTAATTATAACAGTTTTCATTTATGAGCTCATTTTATTTCTCAAGCAGTAAAGTAAAAAAAAAAAACACATCAATGTCTATATAAAATTAAATTAATACTAACAAATTAGAAAGAAGAAAGCACTGGTATAGCCAGGAATTGATTTCAGCAGAATGATGAATAAATAAAGTAAAATTTCTAAATGCAAATTAAGTTGTGACATGCTCATGCAGTTTGAGTGGATAAGAAACAGTAGTAGAATCAGTGTTTTAGATATTACTTAATTGATTATTTGAGGTATGATCTACCCATCTTGCTTTAATAAATTCAGAACATAAAACATCCATACCACAGGTCTACATACCCATACTTTGCCTGTTATTTTGACATGCCTCTGCTTGGAGTATAATAAGTGGTAGCTATGCTGCTGCTGAGGGATTTTGTTTTTACTAAAATGATAAAATCTAAAAGCTTTTGAAGAATTATTTAGTTCTATTATAACCTTTTTAAAAGTCTAAGAGCCCATAACTGCCCAAAGAATCCACTGATGCAGCCTTAAAAAATGTTGTGTACATATACTATGCAATATTGTTCATTTTCATTGGGGTTTGGATGTGATGCAAATGCACGTGATGCTAATTGTGTTCAGACGTTTTTTTTCTGTAACGACATAGTTCATAAACCTCAAATGACTGAAAGAAACTTCATTCTTATGACATTTTTGACAGCAGTGCTAGATGTGTACATTATAATTTCATCATTTCTTTTTTGGTCTTCAAGCATAAAATATGCCTGCCTTCTTAGTTGCACTTTAATGGATACAGATAAACTACACATCCTGATGTATACATTCATGATAAGAAACAACAAACTGCATTGTTTCTCTAATAATTTATCCTAGTTCATGAGAACATTGTCATTTACCTGTAAACATACATAATTTCTGGACAAACAGCATAATAATGTGCCATCATCATATTATATTGAACATTGACGTTGTCTAATCGTGTTTATCATGTGGTGAAAGTTTCATTTTAGATTGTTTTTTTGTTTCTTTATATATGGTATATTATTTCATACATGAACAATTTCTCATCCTCATACTGAAGGCTGAAATAAAACTGAATAATAGACTGCCTTTATACAAGAATTTAAAAAGGAAAAATTCATAAATGATTATATATGACAATATATTAATTTGACACATTCAAGCATGTATTGCACATAAAAGCAACTCCAAATGTAGATCATGCTAAAAATATGCCTAAAAAGAAAAAGTTAGAAATGTCAGCAATGCATAATTATCAAATCTGTGCACATTTTGAACTATTCCTTTAGTAAAGAGATTATTTTGCATTTATCCATGGTGACCAACATACACTAGCGTTAATAACTGCTTGTGGTGTGTATGTGGCTGAGAATATCAAGCCTGGTTTAGAAAGAAAAAAAGTTAATGTCCTGTCTCATCCAGACACACACAGTCAGGCCCAAGCTGCTCATTTATGTGGACAGTGGACAGAGTGATGTGAAGTGTCCACCGCCCCTTCCCTGGTGTTTGAGAGGAACAGGATGCCTATGTGGGTCCTTCTGTCACCATGGCAGCAGAAACATACACAAAATAACAGCTCGGCACCTGGCTCCGGCACTTCTCGCCTGCCTCGCGTGTTTTTTTTTAACTAAACACGCTGGTTCATGGCAACGTTTGTTTGGGACATCTCCTTGGAAGTCTCTAATCAAAACCATATCTCATGTAGGATCTGTTCAAATGTGGCCCCCTTTTTTTTTGCCTGAAGCCACGACTTGAATGAATTCCTTGAACCATTCCTTAAAAGAGCTCTGCTGCTGCATTTTTAGTTTATGATAAATTGTCTGATTAATTGCTTGTCAAACTTAGATTGCAGTCTTGAATTAGGGTGTGGAAGTGCTGTATATCATCACATGAGGACTGCAGTTATATTGCTGTAGTTATTAAATGATAATATACAGACAAGAAAAGCATTATCTAAAAAATGGCACACAGTACATCCTGTATATCTGCAATTATTTTAGAATTAATTTTCTTTCCAATCTAATTTCTATACAGTCATAATTTTGAGTTTATAGACAAAACAGTATATTTAACCTGAAAGTTTTTTTCATTGAATGAAGTCATACCAAAGGTTATGATCAAACTGGCCACTATTGCCTTACTTCACCTCTCTTATCACAAAAGCATAAAAATAGACTTGATTTCCAAATATGTCCTTATAATCCATCCTTTTACCTAATCCAGCAAATTTCCCAGTTCGCGATTTTTTACACAGATCAAAAAAAGGTCACATTCCTTCTTTGATTTGTCGTCACTAACATTTCTGTGGTGTAAATTATTAATTTGCTTGTATTTTAGAAAAACAGATTTAAAACAAAATCGGGATGCAAAATCAATATATTTATATTTTTATAAAAACTTATAGTTAATAGTATATTAAATACTTAAATTTAAGTATTTAAATTTACTGTGGGGTGTTTATTATTTTCTATAATACTGCATATTGAAGTATATTAATTGTGTCAAGAGTTCATTTAAAAATTCCAGCAACCAACAGGTGATTATACAGATAGTACATAGTAATTATAGAGTGTGCAAAGTAACAAGCAGAGAATGATTTACTAGTCAAGTAGTTTGCACATGCTTATCATCATTTTCAATATCATCCTCATCATCATACTAATACTTACAGAAATCTAAACATTAAGTTCAATAAAATTCTTTCCTTTAGTTACATGGTAACTGGAAACAACTTCTGACTGTGAATAGCTGTAATCGATGGCCAGCTCAGCTTTTAGATGTTGCTACATTAGGCTGCTATGGTGATACTTGAACTTTAAAGTCTACCTGCCTTCAGCTGTAAAGTTGTTGGGCCAGTCTTTGTGTCTCTATGACTACAAAGGCAATCTTTCCTGTCTTCACTACTTGCAGTGAACTTCAATATCTTTCAGGTGGTGCAAAACAGCCCCTCTTATATAAAACTTTGCAAATCTTGGACAAGAATCCCTCAAGAATGAGGGTCAACAATGTGATCAACAGGATTTTATGAGGTGAGCACTAAACACCAGATATAATATGATAGGTAACAACTGAAATATATTAAGATTTTTTTATAATTAGTTATCATATGTGACACCATAATTGTATTATGTGCATTATTTTCTGTCTACCAGCAATAATTTGGTATCTGAGGAAAAGGAGCTAATGCACTTCAGTGCTATAAAATTGCATTACTATAATATTAATTAATGTAAGGGATACAGAAAGTGAAAATACTACAAATGATGACTAAGCATTTACATTGTTATTTTAAATCTTTCAGATGACAAATTATATCCTGGTCCTTCTCACTCTGTTCTGCATTCCTCCTCAATCAAAAGACTTCAAAGTGGCTTTTAAACAGGAACTGCTTTTCAAAGACAGGGACTTTTTGTAAGACTTAAAAAGCATCACCTTCATTATGGAGAACTGATCAGTATTCAGTGCACACTCTTATATGGAGCTCACCAGAGATCAAATCTTTCTATTTGGACTCTGAGCCTACAGAAGGAACCAATAAACCATCGGGCATGAATTTTAGGTATGTTGTGTTGTCACAGACCTCAATGAATCACACTTTGGCTGAAACCGAAACAGAGCTGGAAGCACGTACTGACAGACTGCTCCGCCTTACCAATGGTACTAAAGTATTTTTCTCATTTTACATTCATTTAATTTTATAGAAGGCCTTATAAATTATATCATAAAATGTCTTTTAAAATGTTATAACTACAGTATGAAACATTCCAAATGTAGGGATTTAAATGAGAATTTATCCTGAAGGCCTTGCATATTAATCTTTATAATGTTCAATCACATACAAGATTTATTCCACACATACATGATTTTGGTTTATTTTCACTTTGGTTAAGTTCATACATTACCCACATTATACAACTTCTGAAGTTAATGCGTTGCATGTTGGAATTTTCTGTCCAATGTTTACTGTCTCTTCTTCTACAATGTTGAATTTAGAATGAATATGACTATGACTACTCATTCCTTTGCTGTTGTTTATTGTAGTTAACAGTGAAGCCCAATTTTTATCTCCTATATTAGAAATTGTTTACAGTTTTACTGCCATTTAATGACATTGTGCATTGTGCAGGTAATGCTGTGATGCATGACAGATATGTAACATCTCACAGGAATAAAGAAAAAAAAAAGCCTGAAATAATTAATTTGCACCAGAATTGCTAAACACCTTGCAAAAACTTATACTGTAAAAAGATTCAATTTCTTTCATAGTAAAGTGTCTCTTTTTGTTCTATAGACTTGTATGAAGCAACTCACCAATCTGATGCTGCCACACAAATATATGAGATGAAACAAATGAAAATATCACCAAAATATAGACTCCAAATGAAAACATTATTAAACCCAGACAAACAGGAAATGCAGCAGACTTCTAAACAACAGCTGAAAACCAAGGAACAGGTTTGCTTTTTAGATTTATATTAAATAAATTCTAAATTGTATTTTAATTCTGAATATTCTCCTTAAGTTATAAATATATATAGAAAAAGTCATTGTTAAAAGTGCATATTAAATGTCACAAAGCCACAGAAATCCAAATATAGTTTTGAATTTATCCCTAGAGGGGAAGCCATTGGTGACAAGGAAAACTCAAGAGGAAACCCACTGTCTTTATATGGAAAGAACTGGCTGTCATTTACCATGATTTCAAAAAGAGAAATATAGTTTTACTTTCTAAAAGAATTTGGCGAAATGGATTTCATTCAAATATTTCTCTATCAGGAAATTAATGGCTTTCACTCATTAAGCCAATCCAGTTTATTAAATATAGAATACATTTGGTTTATAACAACTCACATTCTGGTATACTAAGTGAATATTTCTAGGGTTAGCTAGATACACATGCTATATATAAGTTTTTGATCAGGACATTAAAAATGTCCTTTATGCTCTCTGGCCAATAGACCACAGTATAATATAATTATGGATAATGTACAAATGTAAAATGTATAATGTATACATTTATTGCAGTTATTTACTATTACTATATAAGCTTTGTGACAATCTCTGTGGTTAGAAGTACTACAGAAAAACAATTTAATGAGATTTCAGAGGAAAACTGTCAAAGAATATAACATGACATAAATCTTCATAAACAATTTGCAAAAGTTGTGAAGCTCAAAGTCACATTTTGGTCAATATAAGCTAGTGTTATGTCTCTTTTGGAGCTGACATACTGACTTTCAGAGTTTTTCAGAGTACAGAGCACTTTCAACTCAACAGATACTTGGCACATGATGCGCAACATTAATTCAACATGCTTATGTCAACACAAGTGCTACATAAACATCATTACAATTGTTAAAAGCTTTTGCTGTTTGGATTACGAATGGAGCCTGTTAGAAAAAGCCCTTAAAATTGTGTATGTAAAGTAAGCTTATGTAGCTGTCCTGAAGAGCTTATATTCAGTAGATGTCATATAGCTTAATGGTGTATGCCCTTTGGTAAAGTAGAACATACAGTGGTACATGATACTGTATGTGTTCAGGTGTTCTTACCAGAAGCCCAAGGTAGCTCTTTGCCTGGTACAGCTGTCCAGCCATTTGGCCCTGATGTGTGTGCTGTGTTGAGGACTCTGCTAGACTTGGTAGATGAGCATTGGAATGGACAATTCTCTCTCCATCTCAATCCTAACTTTATGGGTAAGCATCCATTTTAAAGTGCACTGTAAGTGATGTGCCTTTTTAAAGTAATTTTGAGTGAGTACTCTTAACAGTTTAAATGCTAACACCACCAAGGTGTCACTGCTGAGCCCTTGAGAAAGGCCCTAACCCGCAGCTTCTCAGTTTTATAAACAAGATCATTATAAGTCACTCTGGAAAATTCTTTGTCATAAATGTAAACATATATTAATGTTTTCAAGACTAATAATAATAATAATAATAATTCGTTACATTTATATAGCGCTTTTCTGCAGCACTCAAAGCGCTTTACATATGAAAGGGGGGATTCTCCTCAACCACCACCAATGTGCAGCATCCACCTGGATGATGCGACGGCAGCCATATTGCGCCAGAACGCCCACCAGACACCAGCATATTAGTGGAGAGGAGATAGAGTGATATAGCCAATTAATATGAGGGGATGATTAGTAGGCCAGCGGGCAAGTTTGGCCAGGATGCCGGGGCACACCCCTACTCGTTTTCGAAAGACATCCTGGGATTTTTTTTAATGACCACAGAGAGTCAGGACCTCGGTTTAACGTCTCATCCGAAGGACGGTGCTTTTTTTTTTTTATTTATTTTTTTTTTTTTACAGTATAGTGTCCCCGTAATACATGGCCAAACGTTCACAGACACCAGAAAATCACAACCACAATTTTAGAAGCACACAATTGGTAGGATATATGTACAAGAGTGTGAGTAGTGCTAGAAGCTTTTTCCAGCATGACAATGTTCCTGTGCTCCAAGCAAGTGCCTTACAGACATAGTGTTCCAAGGCTTTAGTGGAATGATTGGAGGATCCTGCACAGAGCCCTGACCTCAAACCAACTAAGAGCTATTGGGATTAAAATAAATCATTCTATAATAATCATGGATTTAGTTTATTATATGACGATCCCATTTTCAAAAAGGATTATAAATAAGTGATACAGACCCCCTGAGTTGAATAATGACACTTGGAATTGCTGATTCTTATATGATAAATAAGAAGGTAAGAAATAATAAGCAGCACAATATTCAAACACATATACACTATATTTCCAAATGTTTGTGGACACCTGGCCCTAAGTATGGTATGTGCTTTTTGAGCATTGCAGTCCACATTCCACATCCCAATTTGCTCCTATAATTCTCTCTACTACTCTGAGAAGATGCTATACTAAATTCCAGAGTGTGCTTGTGGACATTTGTGTTCATCAGCCACAGGGGAGTTAGAAAAGTCAGGTACTGATGTAGGATAAGGAGGCCTGGAGTGCAGTGTTCCAATTCATCCCAAAGGTGTTCAGTAGGGTTGAGATCAGAGCTTCCTAACAGGCCACTCAAGATCTCCATCTTCAAACCATGTAAACCATATCTTAATAGAGCTGACTTGTGCACAGGGGCATTTGCAAGTTAAACTGCATAATAAGCTAATGTTGTTGATACGAAAACTGTTAGCAATGTTTTAGAGGCTGCTAAATAAATTACTGAGATGAAAATGACATTCCCTCTGTAATACTATATGTTGGGTAAGATAAAAATGCTTTAAAATGTAAAATGTATAATGTAATCTATCAAAGAATTCATCATCATTAAAATAATACAACTTCTGCAATGATTTCTATGGTTGCTCACAGCAAAAGCCATCCTACTTCTCTTACCTCTGACCAAACCAGTTCCACCATCACAACCTGAGAAAAGGAATATAAGAGGAAATAAGGATGAGCTAAAAGCAAGACATGGGAAAACATGGGAAAGCAAGGAATGGTGGGATGTGGAGAAATTAAGGCAGGCTCAAAGCAGTTTGGGAAGTAAACAGGTTGGAAATGAAGAGTGGAAATGCTATGAAGAACACCGATCAGCATCAGATGAAATTCGACGACTAAATAGACAACTTGAAAAAACCCAACATGAACAGGTTTTTTTTTTCAAGATAACATTTTAAGATTTAACTGCTCTGTTTCTAAATAAACAAAATACTTCTATGTTATAGGAATCGTTAAAGGCAAAACTGATCTCGGCTTTAAAAGAGAACTTTATTTTGCGGGCTGAGAAAATGAAGATTGGAAAGTATTGAGCATTTACATTAAATAGAACATACATAAAACACAATATAAACAAACAATGAGATATACATTGTGTGTGTGTGTGTGTGTATGTGTGTGTGTGTGTGTGTGTGTGTGTGTGTGTGTGTGTGTGTGTGTGTGTGTGTGTGTGTGCATTTATTAATACACCTCACTGTTGGAATTGGGGCAACATCTAGACAGAGAAACACAAGTCTTTCAACAGCAAGATAAACTCTTAAAGCAGTTGGAAGAAACATTGCATCTTTTACAGGACAATCACAGGTAAAATCTTTTACAATGAATCCGTCAGTTTATAAATATTAGTCATCTGGATTCAGTTTATCATCACAAATGCAAAAATCACTTGAATAAACTAATCCTTTAGCAAGGTAATATAAATGATATTTATGTTCTGGTATTTTGCTTCCTCATTTAGTAAATGTAATGTTTTCTTTTTTAGATCCTTGGTTTCCTATAATGAGTTGCATAATGCGATCGAAAGAAACAGGAAATGCAGTAAAACATTTTGAATTAATTGAATTAAATATTAATAAAATTAACAATTAGAATATTTTACTGTGTGTGTGTTTATGGCTGAACTTAATTTGATTGTTTGTTTTATGTTTTTTACAGCTTAAAATATCAATCAATTGATGAAGCACGAAATAAAGTCGCTATCCGTGAGGAATTATTCTTGTGGCTTTCTTGTAAGAGGTTTGACTCACAAAGTGGAGGTTACTGATTTAAATACTGCTCATGTACCTGCTATAACTGGTTCAAATGATGTTTATGAAGTTCAAAATGTAGCTTCTACTTGACCAAGATATGAAGTAAAAGGATAAGCTGAATTCCAACTAGCAACCTCTGTTTTTTTTTTTTTCAATGATGCTCACAATGTATTGAATATATTATATTTATATATTAATAAATAAACCATTGATAACAATTCTTTCTGTGTATAAATATAATATTTTTTATAATATATTAATGTATATTAATGCAGACAAACTTAAAAATTATTAACTTAAAATTGCCATTGTTACAATAAACAGTACAACAATTTTCTTAAAAACAAACCTACATTTGCTTATGCAAGAATAATGAAAGTTTCATGTAAACCTCTATAACATTACATAACTGATTTAACAGATCAATCTATAATAATGTTTATAAATAATCTAATTATGTGATCTTTTTTGTATGAATGCAAAATATTGACCAAAGATTTCATACATACCCATTCTGATGGTTATAGTTCTTGAAATTAGACTACCAGCAGATGGTGCTACTGATTACCCAAAACCAAAGTCCCCACAATTCAGATTTTCATCACATATACACGTGCATCTCAATAAATTAGAACGAGACTAAAAAGTGAAACTCATATATTATAGATTCATCACACACAGACTGATATAATTAAGTGTTGTTTCTTTTAATTTTAATGATTTTAGCTTACAGCTAATGAAAACCCAAAATTTAGTATCTATGAAAATTTTAATATTGTGAAAAAGTTCAATATTGGAAACTCGTGGTGTCACACTCTAATCAGCTCATTAAATCCTAACACCTGTAAAAATTTCCTGAGCCTTTAAATGGTGTCTCAGTCTGGTTTAGGTTACACAATCATGTGGAAAACTGCTGACTTGACATTTGTCCAGAAGACGATCATTGACACCCTGCACATGGAGTGTAAAACACAAAAGGTCATTGCTAAAGAAGTTGGCTGTTCACAGAGTGGAATGAAATTGAAAAATGTGATAGAAAAAGGTGAAATTAAGCCCATTCGAGAATTTGTGGAGATTCACAATGAGTGGACTGCAGCTGGAGTCAGTGCTTCGGGAGCCACAATGCACAGACGTATCCATGGGCTACAACTGACCCATTCCTTGTGTCAAGCCACTCCTGAACCAGAGATGTCAGAGGTGTCTTAAATGGGCAAAGGACAAAAAAGGACTGGACTGGACTATTGCTCAGTGGGCCAAAGTCGTCTTTTCAGATGAAAAGAAAGAATATTTTGCATTTTATTTGGAAATCAAGGCCCCAGAGTCTGGAAGAAGAGTGGAAAGGCACAGAATCCAAGTTGCATGATGTCCAGTGTAAAGTTTGCACAGTCAGTGGTGGTTTTGGGAGTCATGTCATCTGCTGATGTTGGTCCACTGTGTTTTATCAAGTCCAAGGTCAGCAAAGCCGTCTACCAGGACGTTTTAGAGCACTTCATGCTTCCCTCTGCTGACCAGCTTTATAGAGATGCTGATTTCATTCTCCAGCAGGATTTGGCACCTGCCCACACTGCCAAAAGCTCTAAAAGGTGGTTAAATGACCATGGTGTTGATGTGCTTGACTGGCCAGCAACCTCACCAGACCTGAACCCCATAGAAAATCTATAGGTTATTGTCAAAAGAAAAATGAGAAACAAGAGACCAAAAATGCAAATGAGCTGAAATCCACCGTCAAAGAAATCTGGGCTTTCATATCACCTCAGCAGTGCCACAGACTGACCTCCATGCAAAACCGAAATGAGGCAGTAATTAATGCAAAAGGAGCCCCAACCAAGTATTGAGTACATATGCAGTAAATGAAAATACTTTCCAGAAGGCCAACATCTCATTAAAAAAAGTATTTTAATTTTTTGAGATAGGTGGAGTGGGTGGAGAATAGTGGCAGGAGTGATTTGTGATAGAAGAGTATCTGCAAGAGTGAAAGGGAAAGTTTATAGGACTGTAGTGAGACCTGTGATGTTGTATGGTTTAGAGACAGTGGCATTGAGTAAAAGACAGGAGGTGGAGCTGGAGGTAGCAGAGCTGAAGATGTTGAGGCTTTTGTTGGGAGTGACGAGGATGGACAGGATTAGAAACGAGTTTATTAGAGGGACAGCCCATGTAGGACGTTTTGGAGACAAAGTGAGGGAGGTGAGATTGGGATGGTTTGGACATGTGCAGAGAAGGGACATGGGGTATATTGGAAGGAGAATGCTGAGGGGGGTATGGAGATGGATGATCCGCTGTGGTGACCCCTAATGTGTGGAGCCGAAAGAAGAAGAGGATATACAGTGGGTACAATAAGTATTGAACACGTTGTAACACGTTGAATCAGGGCCAAGGGAAAGCTCGCCTAACTGCTGCTGAAATTAGCCAAAACTACAGTGGCCGAGAAGTGCAAAACACATTAACAAATCCGAAAACAAAATAACAAATGCAAAACCAAAATACCAATTCCGAAAATAAATGAACAAATTCAAAAACAAAATAACAAATCCAAAAACAAATTAACTAATCAGAAAACACATTTACAAATCCGAAAACAAAATAAAAAAACCCGAAAACAAACCGGAAAAGGTAGGCATTCACTACCTATACCTACCTTTTCAGGTTTGTTTGAATTGTAGTTGTGTTTTCGGAGTTGTTAATGTATTTCGGACAACGATTCAGACACCTGTCATTCAAGATATACAGGCAGTGCAACAGTTTCTCCTTGCTTGCCAATGTTTACTTCTGTTATTTTCTTATATTTAAAGGTGCACTAATCGAAATAAAAATAGTTTAAAGTAAACGGAGAACTTTACACATGTACAAGAAACAAAGTTATAAGATTTCATATTCCTGTATATCTTGAATGACAGGTGTCTCGTCCAATGATCGGTAAGTTTTCCATTCACAAACTATACTTACCTTTTCCGGTTTGTCTAAATTGTCGTCATGTTTTCGGATTTCTAAATGTGTTTTCGGATTTGTTATTTTGTTTTTAGATTTGTTATTTTGCTTTCGGATTTTTTTTTTTTTTTCGGATTTGTTATTTTGTTTTCGGATTTGTTAGTGTTCTCTAATTGGTAATTTGTTTTCTGATTCGTTAATGTGTTTTGCACTTCTCGGCCACCGTACGAAACACACACAGGTCTCATTCCACATCTCGTGCTTTATTTGTCCCGGAAACAGTGTTACTTGCATAAAGAAGACAACTTAAATGAGCAACAGAAAAAAAATTAAATAAAAATAAATAAAACCAACATCGGACTCACACATGCAGTACTCGTGACATATGCAGCTGCAGACTGTTCCCAGAATGCCGCTCTATTCTTAAAGGAGCCACGATATAATTCCCCCGTTACGTCACCATTTTTCTCAATAAATATATTTAAGTTGCTATTGAAATTAAATTTACCAGATGTTAGCAACAACCCATGTGAAGAAATCAAACCACACATTTCTATCAATTAAGTTATGTGTAATAATGTGAAATGACACAGGGAAAAGTATTGAACACGCTTACTGAAATGTATTTAATAGTTTGTACAAAAGCTTTTGTTGGTAATGAGAACTTCAAGACACCTCCTGTATGGAGAAACTAGTTGCACACATTGCTCAGGTGTAATGTCCCATTCTTTCCATAGATCTTCAATAGGATTCAAGTCAGGTGATTTCTCTGAAAACCAATTGAAAGTTTCCTTGGCTGTGTTTTTGGGATCATTGGCTTGCTGAAATGTACACCCTCGTTTCATCGTCATCATCACCAGCCCTACAGCATGTTCCATGATGCATCTCCAAACTTCACTGTATGGTGTTTTTGGGGTGATGTGCAGTGCCATTTGTCCAAACATGGTGTGTATTATGGCATTCAAAGAGTTCAATTTTGGTCTCATCTGACCAGACTATATCCTCCCAGTATTTCACAGGCTTGTGCAAATGTTGTGCAGCAATCTTTAAACAAGCTTCAACATGCGTTTTCTTTAGAAATGAAGACACAGACACAGCCCATGGCAGTTGAGTGCATCACTTATTATTTTCTTTGAAACAATTGTACCTGCTAATTGCAGGTCTTTCTGAAGCTTTCCACAAGTGCTCCTTGGCTTTTAGAGATTCTTTTCACTCCTCTGTCAAAACTTTTGTGAGGAGCACCTGGTTGTGGCCGGTTTATGGTGAAATTATGTTCTTTCCACTTCTGTATTATGGCCCCAACAGTGCTCACTGGAACATGCAGACGTTTTTTTAAATCTTTCTGTAACCAATGGCATCAGTATGTTTTGCAACAATACAGTTGCAACGGTCTTGTGAGCGCTCTTTGTTTGTACCCATCATAAAATGTTTCTTGTGTGACGCCTTGGTAATGGAACACCTTTAAATAGGCCATTGGTTTGGACTGAACCAACAGATAATAATTTGCACTCATGAGGAGCAGGATTGCTTTCTAATTACTGAATGATTTCAGCTGGTGTCTTGGCTTTTCATGCCTTTTTTCACCTCTCTTTCTTTGTGTTTAATACTTTTTTATTGTCATTTCACGTTATTATACATAACTGTAACTGTTTCTTACAAACATCTGGTAAAAATATAATGTCAATAGCACCTTAAGAAAAATATTTACTGAGAAAAATGGTGACGTGTTCAATACTTATTTTACTTGCTGTATATGTTAGTTTAAATCAATATTGACTATTTCTGAGTAAATCTGTTAACACTGACATTTTGCTGTCTGAAAAAGTGAATATATCATGATCAGTATTGTTATTTAGCTCCTAACGAAACACACACTTTAATGGAAACATTGATGTTTTTCTCACTTTTTGTGCTTGAACATGCCAAGTGCAAAAATTATGTAATTCCAAGTTCAGACTTTGTGGATAAGACATGAAACACGTTTAGAAATAATGCTGCATGCCATTGTCTCAGCAAAAGTTTATTAATTGGCTGAGAAAAGCTGTATAAGAAAACCTTACACCTTTGAAAACCTGTGTGCCTTCTGGTCCAGAATTATGAACATGTAAGGGTTTGTGGGTTGGGTTAAAGGAGTGAAAAGAAAAACATTCATGTCATATGAGCCTACTGAACTTTATTTATCACACCATGCAATCAAGTTCTAAATTTGTACATAAAAGCTGCCACTGCATACAAGACAATTATCATGGCTTGTATGCACATTCTAATTTGATGTGCTTATGCACAGGCACACTCAACAACGCCCCCAACAACGCACAATATTTGGTAAACAACTCCCTTTTAACAAAGCAAAAAATTGGATGTTTAGTGTTGATAGATAGATAGATAGATAGATAGATAGATAGATAGATAGATAGATAGATAGATAGATAGATAGATAGATAGATAGATAGATAGATAGATAGATAGATAGATATTATTTGACTCAAAGCCACAGCGCCATCTGCTGGCAGAGCTCGTATGTTATTGTTTATCGTATAATTAAAAATATTCAGTGAAATTATACTTATCAAGCTAGATAGATCACGCAATGCATTTAAAATAAAATGAGTACAGTTTACTCTGTATACAAGTTTAAAGGTGCTAAGATCTCAACAGAAGATTGTATCAAATTGTAAGCTTTTTTGACTGATCTGGCTCTAAAGCGCTTAGTTAAAGTGGCTCCCTCTTGTGGACACATTAGAATATAGACAGCATGCGACACATTAAAGTTTTTATTTCATCACTTTCTCTCAGTAAGCACTTTATCATGATTACAATCTCAGTAAAATTGTTTGAATCGGGAATGCGGTGGCAAACAGACACAAACATACGTGCATGCACCTAGCGGCAATGTATTGCAGCAAATTCATCTTCCACCTTGTTTTTGGGAGGTATGAGGAACTGGAGAGCCCACAGCTCAGGATTGAACCAGGAACACTGGAATTGCAATTGATATGTTTTTTCTTTTTTGTTTAAACTTTATATAAATAGACCAGCTATAAAAATGCTAATATAAATCAGTTTATTTGTACAGAAACACTGCACACCAGACAGTATTTTTTTTTTAATGTTGATTTTATAAAATTTTAAACCTGTGTTGTATAAAATGGGACTCTGTGGCACCGATATAAAGTGTTTCTTCATTATTTTATTTTCTGGAGAGGTTGTGCCATGACGTGTTGTTTTCTCTGTCACACATCATTATCTGATAGGAATTTGCAATTTAGGTGTAGTCTCATGTGAAACTTAATCACACCAAACATGCATTTTTCTCTCCACTGTTTGTATACACATATGCCTCTTTTTAAACTCTTTTTTCCCATATAATTTGAAAAAAAAACCCCACAATTTCTCTTAATTTGAAATCCCCTAGATGTGAAATGTACAGTCCGCCACTGCATACGCTGAATTGGAGTCAGTGGAAAGAAAAGTGTAGCCTGTCTCCATCACAAAAAAGGTTTTTTTAATTTATTGTTGTAACAATGCTTGCAAAGTATAGAGAAGGTCAAAAGGAGTTGCATTGTGTGTTTGTGGGTTTAAAGAAAGCGTGTGACAGGGTGCAATGTAAAGAGTTGTGGTATTGTATGAGAAAGTCAATGTGGCAGAGAAGATTGTGAGACTGTTTGCAGTTGTAATGGACAGGTTAACGGATGAGGTCAGACAGGAGTCTCCATGGACTTGATGTTTGCAGATGATATTGTGATTTGTGGTGAGAGTAGGGGGTCAGGTTTAGAAGAGCCTGGAGAGGTGGAGATATGCGCTGGAGAGAAGGAGAATGAAAGTCAGTAGGAGTAAGACAGAGTACATGTGTGTGAATGAGAGGGAGGGCAGTGGAGGGGTGTGGTTGCAGGGAGAAGAGGTAGTGAAGGTGGAGGAGTTTAGGTACCTGGGTTCAACAGCACAAAGTAATGGAGAGTGTGTTAGAGAGGTGAAGAAAAGAGGAAAAGAGGGTGGAGTGGGTGGGGAAGACTGGCAGGAGTGATTTGGGATAAAAGGATATCTTCAAGATCTGAAGAAGCTGAGATTTTCATTAGGAGTGATGAAGATGGACAGGATTACAACGAGTTTATTAGAGGAACCGCACATGTAGGATGTTTTGGAGACAAGGTAAGGTAGGCTAGATTAAGATGGTTTGGACATGTGCAGAGGAGGGACATGGGGAATATCGGTAGAAGAATGCTGAGGAAGCAGCCACTAGGCAGTAGAAAAAGAGAAAGGACAAGGAGGAGGGTTTTTGGATGTGGTGAGGGAAGACAAGCTGAAAGAGGCAGATGTAGAGGACAGGGTAGTATGGAGACAGATGATCTGTGGCAGCCCCTAATGGGAGCAGCCAAAAGAAGAAGAATAAGTTGTAACAGTTCTTGCAAAAATACATTTTATGACATTGGTACAACTTGCAAATGACAAAGCACAAATATTATATATAATATACTGTTATATTGTAATATATTATTTTAGTTTGTGGTGCTTTGTCATTTGCAAGTTGTACATATATATATATATATATATATATATATATATATATATATATATATATATATATATATATATATATTACTCGAAGATTCAACTTGAATGTTGACAATGATGATGATGATGGAAAAGTGTGCAGTACTAATGATGACGAAGGTGATGACGATGGAATGAATGTACTGCATACACAAGAAGAGTATTACAGTTGTTCTGAAACCTTAATTTTTTAGACTAGAAATAAAATAACAAGTAACAATACTACCTATATACCGCAAAAAAAATTAAATACGCAATGTAAAAACCCGCGTTACAGTGAGACCGCGATGTGGCGAGGGATCACTTGTATATACAAATTACAAAATACAAAAATTAACACAAATAAACTAATTGTATTTTGTTTTCTAGTATATTTTCTAGTATATATATATATATATATATATATATATATATATATATATATATATATATATATATATATATATATATATACTAGAATTTTCTTTTTAGCTGTGTCCACCAGAGGGCGTCGAGGGCTCTATTTGAACTTTTCCTTAAAAGCTGCAGCGGTAAATAGAGCCACAGAACCGCACATTTGTTTGGCGACACAAGGATCCGCAACGCGCAGCGCTAACGCGGTGAGTACTTTCAGAAAAAAAACCGTTTTTTAAAACTATTGTTATATTTTGGTGATGTTTGTATTTTGTAACTGATTATAAATAAATAACTGGATTGAATTCTAGTTGCTACAAAAAGTTCATTTAGTTTCAGTTAAACCTTTTTTTTTTTTATTACAATTATTCATCAATAAGGTTGTTAGATTATGTAGACTACATTGTGTGGATGGTGATATTAGATACATTACACAAACTATCTTCTTTAATTGTGAATGAACACCTTTGCTAAATAAACAACTTACTATGTTTTTTTTTTTTTATATATATATATTTAAAACGGTAATTTCACTTAAACACAGTTTTTTAGTTTCACTCAGATTACATTGTTCATTTACTTATTCCTAATGCAGTATAAACCAGAACTGATCCGCAGTTATAGAAAAGAAAAAAAAGGAAATGGATATCTGACTTTCTATCAAATGGTTAGGTACATGGGAAACATAAAGATCTGAGATCCTTTGACAAATGATGATGGGGTAGACAATCCAGTGTGGGGTTTGCTAGTATGTCATGTTTAGTACATACCAAAAGTGGTCCAGAAAAGACAACGGGTAAACCAGCAACAAGGTCACATCCTGTAATGTAGCTGCCGGGTGGTCAGAGTGCTCATGCTGACCCCTGTCCTCTATCGAAAGCAGCGAAAGTGAGTATCAGAACTGGACCGGTCACGCTTGGGATTTTAATTTTCCAGTCATCATGGAAGCATCTAGTTATCTCTTTTTATATTTGACTCCAATAATGAATGAAATTGTATTGGCACACACTTTATCCTGTAGCACTGCAACCTTTAAGTCTCATGTCAAGTAGAAATTTTCTAGACTAGATTAAAAATCACCTACAAAATGGATAAACAGACCAAACTTAATGGGAATTAAATGTCAAACTTTAACTTGCTAACAAGGAATTTCATATCATTTGCATAATTTGGTTTGGCTCTGAGCTAATGCTTTATTTTGCCCCCTAATGGAATTATTGTTTACTTATAGCCCACAAGATGATTGTAAACATATTTGCTGGGCCGAAAATAAGAAGCTTTGTTGGACCTTATGTATAGAATGCTTGGTTTGTGCAATCCATGAAACATGTTGAAAATTATGAACATGACAGTGTATGAACCTTTTCATTTTTATATATTTAGAAATGTAAAAAGTACACTATTTAATAAGAAAAAGGTAAGAAACTTCTTCTTCTTCTTCTTTCGGCTGCTCCCGTTATCGGTTGCCACACCGGATAATCCGTTTCCATAGTACCCTGTCCTCTACATCTGCCTCTTTCAAACGGTCTACCTCCATGTCTTTCCTCACCACATCCATATACCTCTTTTTCTCTTTTCCTCCTTCCTGGTGGCTCTATCCTCAGCATTCTCCTACCGATATACCCCATGTCCCTGTTCTGCACATGTCCAAACCATCTCAATCTCGCCTCCCTCACCTTGTCTCCAAAACGTAATGCATGTGCTGTCCCTCTAATAAACTTGTTTCTAATGCTGTCCATCCTCATCACTCCCAACGAAAACCTCAACATCTTCAGCTCTGCTACCTCCAGCTCCACCTCCTGTCTTCTACTACCTCCACCTCTCCAGGATGTTCTCAACCTCAATCCTGTCCACTTTCTGCTTCACCATGTCCACATCATCCAACCGTCTCCCTCTCATTTTCCTATTCATCAGCTGGTCAGAATACTCTCTCCACCTTCTCAACACACTCTCCTCACTAGTCAACACATTTACATCTGCATCATTTATTGCTTTAACATCCTTCCTTGCTCGGTCCCTCTGTCTGGCCAGTTGGTACAAATACTTTTCTCCTTCCTTAGTGTCGAACTTCTCATACAGCTCCTCATATGCCTTTTCCTTTGCATTTGCCACATCTCTTTTCACCTGCTGCTGCATCTCCTTGTATTCTGCTTACTCTTCTCATCTCACTGTAAATCCCAATTCTTTTTGGCCAACCTCTTTCTCCTAATGCTTTCCTCATTCCACCACCATGTCTCCTTGTCTTTCTCCCTCTTTCCAGATGTCACACTAAGTACTTCCCTAACTGTCTCCCTTATCACTTCTGCAGTAGTTGCCCGATAATCCATCACCTCTTCACCACCTCTGAGCCCATGTCTGACCTCTTCCCCGAATCTCACTCTACAGTTTTCCTCCTTCAGTTTCCACCATCTTATTCTTTTTTCATTCTTTATTGTCTTTCTTTTCTTCTTCACCTCCACTAATGCAATGCTGTCTATCTACACTATCCCCTGTTATGACTGTAAGGTGATAACAGGGGATAGTGTAGCTAGACAGCATCGGCAATGGAGCATAGGCAATGATGACATTTATCTTTTACATTCATATTTACATTTATATTTACATTTGCGGCATTTAGCAGACGCCCTTGTACGACATACAAATGTGCTTCGAGTCTATATCTATAAATACATTTACACTGGCAGGCTAGATTACATTGTAAGATAAATCAGCCTACTCTGTTGAGAGTTTTGCTGTTTGAAATATGTTATCATCACCCCTTCAACTTCCAGCTTTACATTCGTCACCCTTTCAGAAACTCTCTTCACACAACTATACTCTTGCTGTACTCTTCCTTCAGAATGACATCTACACCATTTCTCTTTCCATCCACACCAAGATAGAACATTTAAACCCCCCCCCCTCTTCCATGTTCCTGGCCTTACTCCCTTTCCACTTGGTCTCCTGAACACACAACATATCTACCTTTCTCTGCTCCATCATATCAGCTATCGCTCTAACTTTACCAGTCATAGTGGCAACATTTAACAGGCCCACCCTAACCTCCACTCTCCTCCACTTCTCCTTTCCCTGCTGTCTCTGTAGACTTCTTCCCCTTCTCCTTCTCCTCCTTCGGCCAAAAGTAGCCCAATTTCCACCGGTACCCTGTTGGCTCTAAATACCTGTGTCGGTTGTTGGTAACCAGGTCCTCGACTGATCCGGTATGTAATTCAGGTTTGTAATGCACATTTGCATGGATGCTCTTCCCTCACCATTTTTACGGGGCTTGAGACCGGCACTAACGGTGCACTGGCTTGTAAACCCTAATGGCAGGGTTTTAAAAAAGGTAAGAAACTAAGAAACTAAAACTAAAAATTAAATACTGAAGGTTCTATCACCCATTTCTATTATTTTTTTCTATTTATTACATTTTAATATAAACCTGTGTAGTAATACTATTTATTTGTTCCAGATCTGTGTAAAAGTTAATACATAATGTGCAATTTTATTTGAAGTGCACACCATGTAATTATGTCTACATAATCTGTTTTGTGCTTATACAGTAGCTGTTAATGAGAACCAGACCATGTTAGCTCTAAAAGCACTGGGTGTATATCTCCTACTGTTTGGAGTGCAGTCTGCTTCCAGTTTGACCCACAAAACTTTGGAGCTGATGTCTAAATACAGACTGATAGATGGGTAATGATGACCTGCTCCTTTCTCTCACTTTAGACAATTCACAGGCAGCATAAATCAGTTTATTTACTCCAGTCTTGGAAATGTTTTTCTTCCAAAATGTCTTCCAAAATTGGAAAACGTAAACAAGAAAATCAAGAAGCCACATTATTTTTTCATTTATTTATTTGTGTATTTATTATTTTTAATGCTATTGTTGCTTATGAAAATTCATATACTTTATTGGAATGTTAAGCATTAATGAATTACTGCTCAATTAAAATCCACAAGATTTAGAAAACCTTTTGTTGCTAATTTTAAACTACAGTTTATACAATTGTAACAGTAGTTGAGAAACATTTTGGGCAAACTGGCTCAGCATTTTTAGTCTCCTTAAAGTGTAATTTTGTCATTTGCTGTTGATATTTTGCTGGGTTTCTGTTTTCTTTCTACTCTGCTAGTAACAAGAATATGTTTTATATACAGTATTTATAAAAAACTGAATTAAATAAATCCACGAAATCTCTTTAAACACATTATGCTTTCCTCTAAGGAGGAGTTGTGTTGCACATATGTATTGCGAGAAGTTGCTCAGAAATGAGAAATACAGAAGGGAACACTAGCTGGAAAAAACATGCTGTTAGGAATAAAATTATAAAAGTGTAGCATTCTTTACTTTAAATTCAGAATTTCTTTCCTTCCTGCTTACAGACACAATGACCTCCCTTTGCACATCCGCATGCTCAAGAATAACAGACTCAGCAAGTTTAATTTGTACAACAACCCAGAAACTGCTACGGATATTACCCGACTCAAAGCTGCACATGTTGGAGGACAGGTAGTGTCTGTTTTATGATGTTCCTCTTGAAAATATTCTACTGTGTTTTTCATCTACTGAGAGTTTAATATGACCAGAATGGTGGCAGCGGTTCCTTTCGAGGTTTATTATCGATTACGTATAGCAAAAAGATGCATTTGTGTCAGGAAGTTGTAGAGGAAGCATTAATGTAGCACTCAGAACAACAAAAAGCTACATCCAAAACTTTGGGTGCATCTCAGAGATCGATGTAGCTCTCTAGTTCATTAATCAGTAGATGATGTAGATGAGTACTGGAAAGGTTGATGGCTCACTAGACATCGACAGATAACTTACAACCCCAATTCCAAAAAAGTTGGGACACTGTCAAATGTAAATAAAAACAGAATGCAATGATTTGCAAATCTCTAGAGTGGGGCTGCAACAACTACTCGATAATAATCGATAACGAAATTTGTTGTCAACTAATGTCATTATCGATTAGTTGGGCTACACAAGTTATGAGTTAGCGTGACGGCAGGAGAACACAGCTGCTCGCAAAATGGCGGAAAGTACAGGGTCAACCTGCAGCAGGAAAAAGTGTGCCTCCCAAGATACGGATGAAGGTCGTCATCAGCATGGTAAGCAAAAACTGTATAATCCTTATCATGTGAAAATGTTATCGTTTAATAATGCTATTGTGTAAACTGTTTGTTTGCTAACTTCAGAACAGTCGCACTAGATCTGTTTTGCCGTGATTCGCGAGCATCGGGTTGCCCAGTCAGTTCGCTCAAGACATAGTGGTGCAAACAAACACTAAATCTAAAAGCAGCAAATAAGAGCAGCAGTAAACTATAACATTTTAGTCAATGTTCTGGTTTTCTGCGAATGCTTATGCATTTGTACACCAATGCATATTTTCTCCTTTTTTTAAATTAAGTCTGTTAGCTTGCTGCATTTCTCTGTTCCATTCTCTTTTTATAGCATTTGTCTGCTACAACAGTTAACTATCTGTTTTAAAACATGATTTACTGCGTCTTTATTATATGTTCAAATGCTTGTTTTCAATGTTTGTATATTTAATTTATGCATATAATTATTGAATTATTATAAAAAATGTAATTAATTATATATTTTAGATGCTTATATCTTCACAACTGAACAAAATATGTGTTATTTTAAACAAAAATTGCCAAAACAATGTTATATTTTTTTATTTTGATTTTTATAACAAAGTTGTCATCAGCAATTATCATTAAATACAAATGTTGATGTACATTGCTCAACCTTTCATACTGCAATGCTGAATTTTTTTTTGTTTTTACAGAAAGAAACAACCCAGCATGAGTGAATTCGATTCAAGGAGAAATCCCCCATGCACTCCTCAACAAGCAGCCACTATAAGCTTTATAAAATGTCAACTAACTAAAGATAGTTAAACTCAATATGTGGCTTTTGCATTTTTTGTCCACTTTTATACATAAATATATATATATATATATATATATATATATATATATATATATATATATATATATATAAAATATATAAAAACGATTACTCAAAAGAAGAAAAAAAGTCTAATTAAATGTTAGTTGCAGCCCTGCTCTAGAGATCTTTCTACAGAAAATAGAAAAAATGGCAAATGTTTAAACTAAGGAAATGTGCCATTTTAAGGGGGGGGATTGCCTACAAGAATATCTGTGAAAACTATTTTAAGTGTATTTTAACTTTAATTGCAAATGCAAATACTAAATAAAAAAAATAATCATAAATTAAAATATAAAAATCAATTGCAAATTACTTAAATAAACGGTAAACTCACTGTACAGTGTTTTCTTTATGTTTTAGTTTAAAATGAGCCCAAACGTTGGAAACCTTTTTTTTGTTTTCTTTGACCTGAATCTTCTTCTCACCCCAGCTGTTTTCTCCCTGTTCTTCCATTTTTCATTCTGCTGCGTATTCTGTGTTTACACCTGTCCAGAGCACCCCAGAGTTTAGAGTTGGGGCTAGAATAATTTGGGGCGTCTGTGGGGAAACACAGTGTGTAGTTACATGGACTAAACGAATCATCGAGGGAAATAACTTGCCTTGATGCATTTTTGTATTTTAATTACTCGAGTTACTCGAGGAATCGTTTCAGCCGTTCTGTGAACACAGTTTGACATCATCCACAAACGCTGGTTAAATCATTCAAAAAAGAAGGCATGCATGATTATGATCCAGAAACACTGCCATCCTCTCTGGGCCAATGCTTATTTAAAATGATTCAATGAGGTACTGAGGCAAACTGGAAAACATGAAAAAGTTTCATTTTAATTGGGTTGAGAGTTTGACTCTTTCAACGATTTTTGACTGGAAAAGTAAATTTTTCTTAAATATTATAAATTAATATGAAATATTTTGTGACTTTGAATGTATCTTTGGGCACCTATGTGTTCTTTTACAATTTTAATTAAAATCCTTCTAAGCATGAGCAGTACAGGTCTCGAGTCCTGGGTTTGCAGCATGATGGCCTAACATTTCCCAGAAATTACACTAACATGCACTTTGCATAAACAAATGCTTCCGCATGTTTGCTGATCAGAGTAGATTTAGATCTCCATGTACACAATCTAAAATTACACATTACACAACACAACACCTGCAAGTCCACACGTTATTATATTTCAAAATTCACTTTATTTTTAAAAACAATAAGAAATTTGATATAGATATTTTATCATTTTAAAAGTGTGACTAATTTTTCTTCTATCAGATGTTTGCCGCGTATGTTTTATGTACAGCTCAGGACAAAGATGCCGTTAGACTGGCATTGGAGCAGATTGATGTGATACGACGTATGTGCACTGAATACCCGGAGCTGGAGTTGGTGACCACTTCTACAGGTATGACCTTAGTGTCTAAGAAAACCAAAGAAAACTAATGCCTTTCACTTTACTAATAATGTAAATATGTTTATATCAATATACTTTATATCAATATATTATAACAACTTATCAAATATCATGTTGTATATTGTCATATATTCAGTAACCAGGAAGATAAGAGCCCCATTTCCTAATTACATAGAAAAGTTAGCGTACATTTAGATGCTGCACATTTGCATGTCATGCTTTTGCTGGTATTTTTGACATGAAGGAAGCATTCACATTTATTTCTTATTTTTTTGTATCCACTAAGGACAGACACAGTAGTATACACATAAATAGACTTTTTTTAACATATGTGAATGAGAAGAAAGAAAGTTTGCACTCATAAATTGCATTTGTGTGTGTGTGTTTTGAAGAAATGAATGCCACAAAGAAGATAGCTTGTTTAATCAGTATAGAAGGAGGCCATGCAATTGATAGCAGTCTAGCAGCTTTACGCATGTTCTACCAGTTAGGAGTGAGATCTTTGTCTCTCACGCACACCTGCAACACACCTTGGTAAGCACATTGATAATCAATCACATTTTTTACTATAATTTTCATGGACCATTGTAGTATTTCTCAGGCACAGAAGAATGAATGATGCAGTGTTTATGAATGTGCAATGAAGTCCCAATGTGGACATAATTTAAATAAATGTTTTCAAGTCCTAGCAATACTGCGATGTCTAATATAATCAGTATAACACACAGTCACATCTAAATGTCTTTGTTGTTTGGAGAATGATGCTCCATTCAGATAGCATCTTACAGGTTGGTTTTGGGTAGTGTGTGTTTGTCTGCTTGCATAGCAGGATAATTGAGCAGATATGTTTCATCCATTGTTTTTCTACAGGGCAGAAAGCTCTTCCCAACATTACTCTTACTACAAGAGAGACGACAATTCCTTGACAGATTTTGGCAAGGTTATAAAACAACATTTGCAATTACCAGAAATTTATGTAATAATAATAATAATAATAATAATAATAATAATAATACATTATTTTGTGGATGCCTCCTGCTCAATACTTCAGGCAGTGGTACATGAGATGAACCGGCTGGGAATGTTGATTGATCTGTCTCATACTTCCTGGGCTACAGCAAAAGCCGTGCTGCAACTTTCCAAAGCTCCGGTCATCTTCAGCCACTCCTCAGCCTACACCATCTGTAACAACCCACGCAATGTGCCTGATGACTTGCTTTTCATGCTGGTGAATCCAAGCTGCCTTGTTCTCATGTGCCAGAAGTGAGAGTTAATTAGATTTAGGGTCTTTTATAGCTTTCTGACTGAATTGGAGGAAATAATCAAAAAGCTATTGGATGTAAACAGGAGCACTTCCAAATTGTTTCTCTGGAGACTTTGTTTGTTATGCATCTTCGGTTATGTATTTGTATTAATAGACCTGTTACTAGAACCATTATAATTACTTCAATCTTTTTCCACATTTCTCACTTCTACACTAGAAAGCAAATGGAGGGCTCATTATGGTGAACTTCTACAGTGATTTTATAGCTTGTGGTGCTCATGCAAATGTCTCTCATGTAGCTGGTGAGTTCAGCACTTTTAATAAAGAATATAAAATAAATACAAACCACAAAAATTATAAAATAAAAAAAATATAATGGTCTTTTGTGAAATAAATAAAGTTCCACACATGTAATGCATTTAACACAAAAAGAAACCAATGGTTAACCTACAAAAACAAGCAAACAGATATAAAATATATAAGAATTTATAACTATCATTAAGCACAGTTATAAAAAAAAAAAAGGTCCACGCAATACAGCTTCATTACCTCAGCCATGATTATAATGCAGCACCTGAAGCATTAATGGAACTACAATTAGAATGGTGTGTTGTAGTGAGATGAAACAAAAATCTATTAAATCTAACTTTTTCTCCATGGACAACATATGTTGGATGATTTTACGGTTGAAGCTGTCTTGGAGCTAATCGCTACAAGACAGCTTCAGGACTATTGTAAAAAAAATATTTGCAACATGAATCCTTCCAGCACATTGGTGTTCAGTCTAATCTACTGGATCCAGGAGTTTGAAATGTAATCTTTCAAAATGGCCTGAGCTTAGAACATCTCAAACAATGAAGAAGCTTTAGGGTTCAAGATCACTTTAAAATGTTTTGACTATATTATATATTACACCGCAGTCTTTGAAAAAATCTAAATATTGTTCAAAATAAATCTACAGAATAAAGACCATATACATCATCTGTTTGCATCATATTGTTTTATATTCCTCTCTACATACATTTTAACCGTAAATATGCGCCCTGCAGACCATTTTGACCATCTGAAGCATGTGATAGGAGCCGAACACATTGGAATCGGTGGTGACTATGATGGGGCCAATAGGTAAGAGATCTTTCCTGCTTTCACATTTCCAATGTATTTAAATTCTAAGACAATGACTTACTTTGTTCCAGACAAACATCTGCCTTTGTGTGTGTGCTTATAGTTTTCCTCAGTTTCTGGAGGATGTGTCTAAATACCCTGCTCTGATTGGAGAACTGTGGAGTAGGAAATGGAGTGAGGAAGAACTGGCAGGTGTACTGAGGCTCAACTTCCTCAGAGTGTTCAAGAAAGTGGAAAAGGTGAGAGCCAGCCATAATTAAAACCTCAAACCTATACCTGCTCACATCTACTAAGCCCGCTAGCTTATAGATGAGATAAATCAGATATATGTATGCATATATATTGACGTTTTTCATTAAATCTGACTCTCCAGCAGGAATTAGGCAAAGTTTTAAGTTAATTGCAAAAGGCTCTTATGTATATATAGCAAAACTACTTTTGAGGCAGTAACATTTCAAAGCAGTTGCTATAAGCAAACCATGTGATCTAAGCAGATTTTGTGTAGAAGCCTTTAATCTTATAGTCCTGTATTTCCTACACAAAAAAATTGCTATCTGTTTCTGTTTCTACGGTTTTATTTAATTGCAATCCAAGAATGTGGGAATAACCTTTATTGTAGCACGTGTTTGCAAAGAATTGCATGTCTAAAAACTGCTGCTTTGTCTGTCTTTTTTTGTGTTGCTGTACAGATACGTGATGAACTGCACAACACTATTCCCAGTGAGGTGTTAATCCCTGTTGCAGAGGCCCAAAACGATTGCCGTTTGGTGTTGAGACATCCGAAAATCCCCGAAATGGTCAAGTCAACCGGGATGCGAGCATACATTTGTTTAAGATCTGATGCTCTGTTCTGGACTGTTCTTTTTGTCCATTTTATGCTGCTATGTAAACCAATATATTATAATTGATGCTAGTACAATCATTTATAAAAAAGTCTGAATGCCTTCTTTGTGTAAAGGGCATAGCTTGTTTGAGTACAACATTTAAGACATAGATTTAAAGCATTTAAGAATTAGAGGCCTTGTTTATACTCTGCTATTTCATGCATTTACAAATTCTCCTCCTTAGCATGTGGCATGATTCCAAGTGCAATAAGTACTGTAATAGTTTGTTTAGAGTTTTCTCCGTGCTTTTCTTATACATTGTGTATTTGTATTTTGGTTCTGTCTCTACCATCTCATTACTTGTCTGTTACCTAATGTATACACCTGTAATATCTGTAAGTCCATCCAATGATTAGTTTACCTTTATGTACCCCCATGTCTCATCACAAATCTATTAGGTAATCCTAGTGTAAAAGTGCATTACTGACCCTTGTTTTTTGATTATATGATTTTAATACTTAAAAGACACATTTGTTTCTTCCTTGTTTGTTGGTGCTTGAATGGGATTTGACATACTCTGGATTATGAAGATATTTTTTTGGACTATCCCTAGTAAACAACAGTTTATGAAGTTTATGGGGTATGTGTGTATATATATATATATATATATATATATATATATATATATACACACACACACACACCGACCAGGCATAACATTATGACAGGTGAGTGAATAACACTGATGATCTCTTAACACCTGTTTATTGGTGAGATATATTTGGCAGCTAGTAAACATTTTGTCCTCAAAGTTGATATGTTAGAAGCAGGAAAAATGGGCAAGCGTAAGGATTTGAGTGAGTTTGACATGGGACAAATTGTGATGTCTAGACGACTGGGTCAGAGCACCTCCACAACTGCAGCTGTTGTTGGTTGTTCCCAGTCTGCAGTGGTCAGTATCTATCAAAAGTGGTCCAAGAAAGGAATAGTGGTGAACTGGCAACAGGGTCATGGGCAGCCAAGGTTCATTGATGTATGTGGAGAGAGAAGGCTGGTCCTTGTGGTCCAATCCAACAGATGAGCTACTGTAAGAAGTTAATGGTGTTAATGCTCAATGGGTCAGGACTGTTTTGGCAGCAAAAGGGGGACAACAACAATATTAGGCATGGGGTGGCCTGGTAGGTCTGTGCGTGTGTGTGTAAATTTCATCTTTTTAAATATTGTTTTTTACACTAATGTTTATTCCGTATTCAATGCTTATCATTTATAGAAATGTATTTTTAATTTATATAGTTTTAAGAAATCAAGTTTTATGCTATCCAAACTTTGCTATATTTCACCTCTTTTTTTTTCCAGTTTGTTTTGTTTCTTGTCTTTAAAGGCTATGCCTTTCAATAAGAGTACTTACTGTATGTCTAAATACAGAGTTGTTAGATGGATAGATATCTTATTATGTGGACTATAAACCAGTATCAATATAAATTTATTAAGAGAGAATTCAAAGCAGTTTTGTAAGTCAATTTGGATAAGGGCATCTGCCAAACACCATGAATGTGAACAAGCAAATCATGCATTTGCACATGTTGATTTGAGTTTTTTATTTATTTTTTTCCACTCTGATCATTTTAAGTTTTACAGATTCATTTGCATGTATTGTGGCCACATAAATATCAATGTGTAATAATTACAGCTGTCACTGTGAGTTGTACTGATGCCTTAATTAAAAGTAAAAATATGTCCTTTTTTCATTTACAAAGTTTAACATCATATATTTAAAAAAAATTGTTCAAAAGTCCAGTATAAAAAGTCATAAGTTATAAAATCATTTCATGTTTTCCTCCAAAATCATGAATAAATTCAATGTTCTTTCTTTGACCATTATCTACAACTTGTTGCTTTCAAGCCAATGGGAGTAAAGGCCCATAAATTAGGAAATAAATAAAACAAAAACAACTTTTCCAACAACTCTAAGTATAATTTGTGTTTGGACTAAAGCTCTTCATGGAAAAATCTTACAGAAACACATGCACTGATGCATCTGTAGCTGTACTGAAATAGCTTAATGTTAAATAGCATTACTTGTTTGCAGATTTCAAAAGAACAGCAGATTTCTGTGAATGCATAATTTTTTTCTCTGTGCAGACTGATCTAACTTTCTGTTCACTGTGAATTCTTGCCCACATTTTTCAGACCACAAATGGTTGTTGATGGTGTTTTGCTTTCTTATTAGAATCAGATAAGCTAGCTGAGAACTAAATCTGAACAGCGGAAATATACTTTAGTGCAGCTTTTGTTCAGTCCCATGTGCTATGTCTGCTAATGCTTAATGCATTTAGTGTGTGTGTGTGTGTGTGTGTGTGTGTGTGTGTGTGTGTGTGTGTGTGTGTGTGTGTTTAAATACTTGTAAGGCTTAAACCACAGAATGAGTGCCATATGTGTGCATTCATATACAACGGATTGCAACTAAAATTCTGCATATGGGAAATAAATGAATCTTACTTTTTCTGCATTAAATACTATTGATACTGTTTATCAAAATTCATATTCAAATAATACGTTATCCTACCCTGATTTGCTTTGCAAGGGCAAATCTGGCAATGTGGTTATGAGTTATGAGTAGATAGTGATAACTTCACGACCTCCACCCCTAACAAGCAGCACTCTCTCAAGACCTTCTGTTAACACCTCCAGGAACTCCATATCTGAAATGGTTGAGTTAGGGGAAAAAAGTGGAAAAAAGCAAAAGTCTGATATTGCTGTCCGTAAGAAAGTATTAAAACTAGTAAATGCATTGTTCTATAATAAGATAAATAAAGGGGGTTTAATCCCCTACAATAAACGTGGACATACTGTCCACATGTAACAGTGGATAAAAAGCTTATCCTGCTAGGCATCCTTAGCTAGGCCTGTCTTTAAACTGAAATATGCATAAGATGATAAGATTGTGGAACACCATGAAACTCGAGCCCAAGCATTGCATTGCCATTGTGCAGGAATGAAGAACCATGAAGACATGGTTATCCAAGGTTGGTCTGGAAGATCTCGAACTTAAAAAACTGACCGAACCCAAGACATCCTCATCTGCCATCATTGTCTGACTACTAATTCTCTATATTAGCATCCATACCAAAATCTATTGGAAAGATTTCCCAGAAGAGTGAAGACTTTCATAACACCAAGGTGTGTCTAATCTGGACTGGGGTGTGCAGAAACACATATGGATGTGATAAGACAGGTGCCTATTATAGGCAATATACAGTTCAACTCTGAATATTATAATCCATATTCAGGACTACCCTGTATCACTTTTTTCCCCTCAAAGTAACATCTTTACTGGAGATTCTTTAGCTTTATTATGTCCTTAATGTCAAATGACACCTCAAAGGTGGCTAATACAGTGCTTAATTTGTTGCTGGCATTCCTGCTTCCTTAGTTTCCTTAGTGAACAGCATATAAGTATGATACATATTTGTGATAAATCTTCATTAAATAGCCATTAAGGACAAATTTGTTGGCTAGCTATCACCTGAGTTAGCACTTATTTCTGTTCCTTCATTCAAACCCACTGTGAGGGCAAACAACTAATGTGGTAGCTAGCTAAAGAGCTAGATCTAGCTAAAGAGCTAGACCTTCAGAGGTGCTACATCTTACAATTTTTGTAAGGTGGTATACTGATTGAACTTAAATTCAGATCTAGTCCTTATAGTTGCTAGAGCATTTAGTCAGTACAGTTGAGTCAGTGTACTGCAGTGTCTCTCAAGGATACAGTTCTCATCACCATCAGGATTACGAGGAGGCCCAGGCATGTTGAGCAGCACCAGCCGGGCTTCATGAGACTTGTTCACGATGACTTCATTGAGCTTTACTGCTGTGTGCATTCGTCTCACATTAGACTGATCTCTGTTCCATAGGTAAATATGGATAAAGCAAGAGAGAAATCGAGTAAAAAAGAATGAAGAATAAATAAAATAAACTTTCTTGGTGCTAAACTATCTTGATATAGTGTTTTATATGAATGCAGTTTTAATGTTATACAATTTATAAACAGGCTCCATTTTTTTTTTTTGCTACGATTTTGTGTGCTGTTTCCAACAAGAATTGTAAAGCAAATTGAAAACAAATGAAAGCACTATTGTGTTTAAAGCACTCACGGTTTAAGACTAATGAGTTCTCTGAAGTTCTCTGGAGCGTTGTTGCGGTTTCGTCTCTCCGAGTCCAATTTATCTTTGGTCCATGTCATCTGAATTTTCTCGGGTACTATATCTAAAGATTCCTCCTCTTCATCAGAGTACAAACTGCCCATTCGTACCAATGAGTGCCTGTCCTTAACTATCTGAGCCTATTAGGAACAAATCAATACATCAATACTAATACCAATACTTCAGATTTTAGTTATTTTAGTTCAGTGAAATGTTACAGTTACAAAAATGTGTAGTCATTGATAGTGTGAGAAGTTTCTCCAGGTTTTTGTGGTTTCTTAATTGCATAACAAGTTACAATAAACACTTTTCTTTTATGTCAGGCTACATCCAGTTCATGTCAGGTCGCATCACACTGCCTAATCATTGATTATTTGGTAAGAAACATGTTCTTTTGTGGTTTTACGCATTACTTTGACACATTGCTAAACAATACTGTATAACGCACATAATAATTTGGCACTAAAAAAGCACTATACACACACCTCTCTGTTAATCTCAGCTGTGGACAGTCTCATCTGCCTCAGCATCTGTGATCTCTGCTCCATCATTAGTGTCCTCTCATAGGTGTATGCAGAGATGTCACTATCATGCTACAAATAATTAACAGAATTCCAACATGATTATGGAATACTTCCAGGGACATATATACTTTCAAGTAAAAGGCAAAGCAAACAGCTAAATTTAAATTGTATAATTTTAAACAGGTTTGAAAAAATGAATTAGTTGTAGATGTTTGTTTTTTACCATTTCCACCACCTCCACCTCTGCTTCTAATCGGAGCTGGTATAGGAAGGTTGCCAGATCTTTCTTCATCTGAATACTGTTATCATCCAACTGAGCCACGGTGAAAATGCGCATCTTACACTTGCGCCATACCTAAACAGCAAAAAGATCACAAGATACATTAGGAATTGGTAGTAATTGTAGAAAACAGTTTTTTTTTTATTGAGGACACACATTATGGTGTGCCACAAAACATTAAATTAACTCTTGTTTACAACAAAATAGAGCATTACAATGAACAAGAAGACTGGGGATAAACATACAGGTTTAAACTGAATTTTTAATGACAAATAAAAATGATCAAACATTTTTCACTAGTTCATCATTTATTAATTAATTAAACCCAAAGTTGTATTCAATGTTTGTGTATAGTTTTACAAGGCCAAATTTGAACCTTGTGCTGTTTGAGAAGGAAGGGTAGCAGCATGAGCATTCCTCCATCATGGACTATCCACCACACGTCAATGTGTCCGTCAGTAAAGCGCTCATGGTTGCTGGGATAGAACGGCACATTTTTTGGTACCATCAGAGCCAGGTGGGCAGCAGTGGTACAACGAACTGTATCTGTTTAATGTAAAAAACAAAACAAACAACAGTAAGATATTTGTCCAGAAAATGACATCAATGATACATTTACTTCATAGGACAAACAATATCATTTGACCGTGTATATATATATATATATATATATATATATATATATATATATATATATATATATATATATATATATATATATATAAAAGCTGTTTCAGTAATCAGCTATCCTTTCATATCAAAGATATCAAATCTATTCTACACATCACTGCCACCACACTGTAATTTTAATAATAAAATATATATAAATAATAAAAAAATGCATGAATAAAATAATAAATATATAATTAAAATACAAATGATAAATAATTTTATCCAAATGCAAAACATGGTATGCGTCACGTTTCAAATTTATCATAAAGTTTTGCATATTTTTTGAAGGAAGCTGAGCTAAGAAATGAATGGACTTACTAATAAAAGTTTTCCATGCTCGAGGATCCTCACTTTGTCTCCAGCCATAAGGCCAACCCATAACCACTGTGTTGTGCTTCATCCCACCCAAGCCACATGACTGAATAAGATGGGCAATTCCTTCACGCACCTTTGAGGCCACTACAACTTGGCAGAATCCCTTTACTCTCTCTATTTCCATCATGTTCTTAATGGCCTAAAATAGACACAGTAATTTTGTTGTGATTATAAATCACCAGGTCATGTTAACAGGCTTTCATTTTAAAAAGGAAATAGAAATTCACTGACTCATATCATTACCTGTTCTGAGGCCTGAGCTTCCCCATAGGTGTCAAGGAAGTTCCCCTGGATTACTGATCCGACAATGGTCAGGCCCTTTCCTGCTTTTAGTTGTGAAGCAAAGGTAAGCATTCTGGGATATTTGACATGCAAATCTTCATCGAGCTTCAGCAGCACAAGCAACTGTGGCCTGTAAACATGGTTAGAACAAACCTGTTAATTCAGTGCAATGTTATGTTATTCAGACATCTTAACCAGAAATGTTTTATTAGATAATAGATAGATAATATCTAGAATAGATAAAATTGTTAGTTAACACAAACATGTAGTGATTTGGCAACTGAAACCAATAGTCAAAGAAGCAGGACGTGAGAGAGAGAGTGTGTGTGTGTGTGTGTGTGTGTGTGTGTTGAGGCAGTAATAATATTAAAAGCTCAGTAAACTTGTTAGCACTTGGCCCAAATTTCGTCAAAATGTTTTTAGATCCTCCCCAATCACTAGATGGTTATTTGTGCTGCAATACGCATGCCAGCCAGAAAAGGTAAAGCTAGTCTGTGTACCTTTGGTGATTGGGACTGTAAAAACATTTTCTTATAAGAGCTTAAAATTCTCATGCTTAAAATCCATTGCAACATCCAAGGTCACAATGTGGTTTGTGAAAAAAAGATTGAAAATCAAGCAAGATATAGATTATAAGATACTGTTCACACATTTGTTGGAGATGATAAAAGATCAAACCTCCAGTTTTTGGTGTGAGGAGGTCCAGCTTCCAAACGAAGCAAAGAATATCGTGCGGCACTAAGAGACAGACCCCGGATTCCATCTCCCCATTCCTTTTCCGCTCTGAGATACAGGCACAGATAAATTGTGAAAAAGTGTACATAGTGTATGAGTGTATTCCTTAGTGCATCTCCAGCTGATTCAGTGAATTAAGTGTTTAAGCCACCACTCACCCTTGGTATTCAATGTATTTGTAGATCATGCCAGCAATGCACATGGCTACCATGGCATAATACCAGGATGAGATGAACATTAGAGCCAGACACATACTCATGCCTAGGAAAGACAGGGCCCTGGGAAATAGACAGATAAGGCACTGGATTCATGTTTTTTTTTTAATGTAAAGGCTAAAATGCTGTCCATTATTGCATTGTATATTAAAAAGATCTTCGGCCCTTCATTGTAACATACCCTAATGCGGCTGGTAAAGCAAAACCAAAATAAAGGTCATGACTATTGCACACTGCATGCACACTCACCAGTGATAGTATTTGAAACGTGGCCTCCAGTTTGGGGTTCTCAAGAGGGTTTGAACAGCACAAGCCAAATTTACAAACAGGTAACACATCAGGAAAAACCTGTTAGGAGGACAAAACATTGACAATTTATAGAAAACAAGCAGGTGCAAGAACAAGAGAAGTTTTGAGGATAACAGGCACAAAACAAAAAAACAACTGACTGACATGTCCATAGTTTTGTACCTGTTGTGTGGTAACTCTATGCTGATACACAGTAACCAGAGTACTACAAAAAGACTTGATGCCTTCATATAATCATTCTATCTATGTACTTTTAGAAGGTAAACCAGAGAATGTCTACTTACTGGGTGACCATAAACCAGACACTCCACAAAGCTTATTAAAAAAATTCAAAAGCCTTACCAAATCCATTTTGGAGGCTCACCATGGAAAAATCGTGGAACAAGTATCCTTGGCTTTGGCACAAAGTGCTATGTTTGCCAGAAATCAAACACTTCTCATAACCCTGAATAAACACCTTTCCACTTTAAAAATGTAGTGGTGGAGGAGTCTATGTCCATAGACTCAGAACTCATGGAATGATAAACCCTGGGTTTGGCACGAAGTGCTACATTTGCTGGGAACCCAAAACCACTCATGACTCTGAGAACACTACTGCCATGAGGAGCATGGTGGTGAAAGAATTATGTTTTAAGAACTGGTAAACTGGTTAAAGTAATCCTGAAGCAAACCCTTCTCCAGAGATTGGAGACTGAGCTTTCTCTGCCAACACAGCAATGGCCTTAAACATCCAGGAAAGTAAACAAAGCAGTGACTAAAAATCAACAGACTGAATTAGTTAGAATGACCTGGTCAAAGTCTGTGACAAAATGATTTTGCCAAAGATCTAATACAAATGTAAATAATCACTGTTTGCAAACACATGCTGATCCATTGGTGTTTAGAATATTAGGAAGAATTAGCAGGAAGTATCCGGTGGGCGTGTGTGTGTGTGCGTGCGTGTGTGCATGTAGGATTCAATGCAGTGTGTGTTATGTCCTTACATAGAGAGAATGGGGGCCACCATATCCAGTGATGCAATTAAAATGCCCAGCTCTGCTATGAGTCCAGTGAGCAGCAGGGCCCATGTAGGCTCCCCATTGGCTTTACCATGTCCAAACACCTAGAGGTTGTAAATATATGAACACACACACAATACTTACTACAATTACAATGCAATTTTTTTATTTACAATTTACATATAAACATGCAAATACATCTATATCTGTTCATTACTTCCCAGAACAGCAGACCATCATAATTTTCAGATTAACCTCAGTCCTACTTACTGTTGGGTTATTTTAAAGTACATTATTTAAAAACTACTATGAATTATTTAGACATTACTATTAAAGTTTATATGAAAAGTATGTAGTTGTAAAAGTCTGCTGTAAATTGGACAGATAACAATATTGAAAAATATGACACTGCTGTGTATTGAACAAAACATATGCCTTGGGATATTTACTAAATTATTAGAAACAGCCTAGGCCTTACTCTGAGGAAAGGAATGATGTTGTCTTTAGCGATGGCTTGCAGCAGACGAGGTGCTCCAGTTAGTGACTGCAGCCCTGCCCCTACTGTAGAGAAGAACGAGCCAATCACAATGACCCATGGTGAGGGCCAGGAGAGTGTTCCAACTACAAGGTTTTTGCTAACTGCATCTCCAAATCTGTAAATGCACATAAGAAATATTCTTGTGAAGACAGTCAAATGCATTTGACCTCATAAAAATATATGAAATGCTAGATCATAATTCATCTAGATGAGTACTTACTTGTCTCTAAGAACCACTCCTTCAATACAGGCTCCGAACAAAACAACTGAACTGAAATCTGGAATTTATAATTCAGGTACAAACTGATTTCTTAGGGTGTTTTAAAAAAAAAGGTAAATAAACATAATTAATAGCAGTAAGGATACAGACAAGGGATGTTGTGGTGATGGCTAATATTGTCCCTACAGGAATAGACTTCTGAGCATCCCTCAAGTCTCCTGATCTGTTTGATCCAGCCATAATGCCTGAAAGAATACAATCAAGAAATTATCATTAAGAATTAAGAATAATTTTTAATAAATGCAGACTTAAAAAATTATCTTTAAAACATGATAATGCTTTTAAACATTAATCATATATAAATATTAATATTACTTTTCTAATATGACAATAAGTGAATGGAAGCTGAAAGTAATTCAAATAAATAAAATAAAATAAAGCACTCATGCAGTTTAAAATAATATTAATTAATTACTTTACAGGTAAGTAACAGTTTTTAACATAACAGTAAAACTATATAATATGTAGATATTATATAGCTCTATTTGATAATCTGTTTAAATAGTTGGAAAAGGGGAGCTAAGTGGATATGACATTGGACTTCTGACCGAAAGGTCATGAGTTCAAAATTCCAGCACCACCAAGTTGCCACTGTTGGACCCTTAGCAAGACCCTTAACCCTCAAGTGCTTAGTTGTATTAATGAGATAATTGTAAGTGGCTCTGAATAAGGGTGTCTGCCAAATGTCATTATTGTAATGTTAATGCAGTTGCATTTATAATAAAAACCCAAATGGGCCAGAGAGAGTTCAGTAGTAGACCGTATTGAATACTGTAATTTGTTGGAAGTCGCTTTACCTGTGGCTGAGGGAAAAAATATTCCCACAAGGAGGGTGAAGGATGTGGCTATGTCTGCAGATACATAATATCTGAAGGACTCCATAGAACCATGGACATCTTCAGAGGACAGACTAGGTTTTTCCAGTATCTGCCCTTTCTCCATGTAATCTCCCCACATGCTCTCTGCATAAAAGACACACTCACTTTAAAACATTGACATCATGGGGACACATTTTTACATCAGGGAAACTCTCTAGTGGTCAAGAGACCAATATTATGCAATTATAAAAACATCACTGCACAATGGCCTAACATTTTTAAATATTTGGAATAATATCCACATACTTTTCATAGTAGACCTTCTTACCTCGGATAATTCCGCTAGCCAGCCCAGGAATTCCCTGAATTTCGGTCACATTGTTCTGGGCAAAGTATTCATCGCAGTGAAAACTGCTGCCATTCTCTGAACTGCAGAAGTTCATCCACAGCTTACTGGGTACTGTCTCATTTCCTACAAGTACCGTCTTTGCACATACATCAAAAAGATCACGCACCAGTGTTCTGTTTCCCAACATACAAATCCTGAACAAGAACAAACATTTTATTATAGCATTTACACTGCTTAGGTCACTGCATTTATAATTTGTTCATATTAGGTTGAAATTCAAAACAATCATGTCTATAATCCTGTTTTGCTTAGACTTACGGGAACTCTGGTGGCTGGAAGATGGATTTCACTGCCCCAGCATAGATGGAAACAATGGAAATGATAACACAGGCGAGGAAGAGTGATGCAAACTTGTTGACATATTTTACTCCTACAAACACCACGACAGCCATGAGACTGAGGCAGATGGTGCCGTAAACTCTCATGTTGTTCAGCATGACGCTGTTCTCCGAATGGACATCAGTAGCATGAAATATGGCTGCTTGTGGCACCAAATATTTCTGTGGATTTCAAAACAGAGTGAAACAATATCTTAATGGAGCACAATGAGTAGATAATTTTCTTAATCTCAAAGTCTCAAATTATAATTTGATTATTCAAATACTTCTATGAATTATTTCAAAACAGCAAAGTAACCATGATGAGTAACCACAATATAACCTTGGAACAGTAATTGACTTACAAGAAATATTTCTATGGCACCCAGGATGTACATAGCAGCAGCAAAGGTTGTTCCCAAATAGAAGCAAAGCCCCACTGCACCCCCAAACTCAGGTCCCAGAGAACGTGAAATCATAAAATATGCTCCACCAGCTGGAAACAGACCACACACATTCGCACAAACATCAGTACTGATACAGATACAATAATCAAACACAATTCAATACACTTAAAAAGGTACATTTTAAGATAACTTAAAGCTTTTTGTTTAGATGCATGATATGCAAACAAACTAAATAAAACAGCAAAAATATTATCTTGTCTGTTCATCCAAAGAAAAAGCAATGCTTGTATAATGAGGATGTTTTACCTGGGACAACACCGTTGGTAGCAATGGCACTCATTGATATTGCTGTGAGCATTGTCTGAAAAAAATATAAAAGTGGTTAATCATTATCGTTTCCATGTACTCTCAATGGTCAATTAGAAAGCTAGCAACTATAACCTTGATATAAGGAAAAATCGTTTATTGTTATGACTTCTATAGTAATTACTAATTCACAGAATGGTAGTAGTTCAAGTGAAAAAAAAGGAATATGAGGAGAAGAGTCTCTAGTCTCAGGACGTAACAGGTGCTCCACAATATTAAATGTAGTGTAATTATAAATAGTAAAAAAGAATTATAATAATTACATAATTTAATAATTCATACAGTACATCTTACTCTCATCATACACACAAATACATATATATATATATATATATATATATATATATATATATATATATATATATATATATGTGTGTGTGTGTGTGTGTGTGTGTGTGTGTGTGTGTGTGTGTGTGTGTGTGTGTGAGGTATGCATCAACTCACACAAGAACAACACATAAAGACTATGAGGAAAGACTGTACAACTCCGGCTGTGCCGACAATCCAGGTGAGACGCAGGAAAAGAATAACACCAAATATATTCTGCAAACACGGCAAGTAAACTCCCATCAGCGTACCCATGTTTGGAGACTGTAGCAACAAGGAAACAGAAAAACACAAGCAATGTGGGTCAAAATTTTAACCAGACACAATATCTAACAACATTCACAAATTGATTTTTTTTTTCTAATAATTTTTTTTCTTAATTATTCCTAGATTTTTTTTTTTTTTTTTTTTAAATCCAAAAATGTTTCATTTGATTGGATCTAGGATGCAAGCAGATTTTTAAAAGAATATTTATTTTAATAACTAAATAATCTAATGATTTTTCGTTGTAAGTCAAATATTGATGTTAAAAGTAAAAGCAGCTTATTTTTTTAAATGTATTTTTATAATCTATTGTCCTATATGCTTGTGTGAAGTCATGTGTTTTTCGAACCTTTGGCATTTTCCTCTTCGAAGCATCAGCACTTTCTTCCTCTTCATGCTCCTTTGCCCCTTGAGTAATGTTGGTATAGTTGACCAGGCGACTGAGGAGGGAAGAAACCTTGGGCCGAATGTCCAGTTCCTCCTGTTGATAAAAATTCCTCATTTGTGAGAAAACTGACATATCAAAATACATTATTGTAGTTATTTTTACCTGATGATGTTTTATCCATAATGAGTAATTACAGATACTCAGCATTGGGTTTTTTTTAAATACAAAATTGTGTTATGGATTTGGAACTTGGTCCTTAATAGGTTAAAATAAAAAGCAATAACCTCAAACAATGCCAAGTTCTTATCATAGTAGTCATTCTTCTTTGCTGCTGAATCTGCATTGTTGAGGAAGGGAACATCTTCTTTATGATTGCTATGTCCTAAAAGATGAAAGACAAGAACGAAAAGTTATTATAACTATATATCAGTGCATAGTATTTATTTATATCACAATTTCTAGTAATAACATGCAACATGCTTCTGATGCCTAACATAATAAAACAAACAATAATTATCATTTATATAAACGTAAATGATGCATTTGGTTGTATGAAAATGGGCCAATTTATGTCATCCTAAAGATTTTTATATATATATATATTTACCTCTTATATATCTACAGAAAGCAAATAATTACATTTTTCACATTCATTGGAAAGCTGAATGTCCAAAACAACATAAAAGAAAAAGAAAGAAACAAGTAAAAAGAAATACTACTACTACTACTAACATTAATAATAAACATTGAAATACAGGTATGAGATTAATACTCTCTCACACAAACTTTTTCAGGTCACTGATTACATGTCAGTTCAGCTCTTCCATGGTTTTTAAATAACCATTGCAAAACAATGAAATTATTATGTTCAGGTTGGCAAAGCAAGGATATGCATTCAAGCAATTTTGCATCAAAATGACTATATTACCGTTTTATTACATTGTATTACATTTAGTTTTTTTTTTATTCAACCTATTTAACACAGGTATAAATGATAATTTTAAAATAAATAATAATTTAGAAAATAACTCATAATTAACACTTGCATTTGTTGCATGCTGAAATAAATGAAGTTCCAGACGTGCGTGATTTGATGGGTTCGTTTATTATCTCTTAATTTTTCTCTCTCTGCTTACAAATGGAAGCGCTAATTCCAAGCTTTTTCACACACCCAAAACTCTCCGCCTTTTTTTCCTATTAACTCTTTGTTTTCAGTCTTCGCTTGCACCTTTTTTCCCCTACTAGAGCCCCCTACAGTTAGATTGCTAGCACAACATGCCTTCTTGAGCATTCATCACAGCAGTTTGAGCAGTTTCATGCATTTACACAAACATTTCTCCAAACCAGACTTTAGTCATTAAACCCATCATAAATCCAAAACACAACCATCAAAATGAACTACATAATGTAAAACAAAAAAACATCTGGGGGGGTTATTATTTTCCTTCAAAAACAGAAACATCACATTACATAAGCCCCACACTCTCCCCTCCAAAATGAATGTCGACTCGACATACCCTAGTTCCAGGTAACAATGTGTTAACATTAGAGCAAGATAGCATATAAGGAGTCAGTTACTATACTCAATGCTATTTTGTCTTGCAACTGCCTTAGTATGACATCTATCTCCCATTTAATGTCATCCACTGGCGAGACACCACTGGCCACATGATGTCTTAAGGATTACCTCATCATAAGACGGGTCACGCATCAAGTACTGAGGGTTGTTCACCTGCGACATGCCCTATGCTCTATATACAGACCCACATATAGCTTTTTGCATGTTTCATCAAATTTTAGCAGTCTATGTGTCAATGTCTGTTTACTGGTACTTTATTTGCATTAACTAAAACATAAGTCTATAACCTGTTCTCCATGAACTGTTTCTTACTTAAGAACAATTAACTGTGCTAACAATACTTCACACAACAACTATGAAATTAAATAACTCTCTGTGCAATAGAAGGTTTGCCTAATGTATCATACGTAAATATCATGGGTGGATGTCTTTGTCTGAAAGGATACTTTCTCTGTGACAGATGTGTTACAGCTGGGCTACCCTCATCTACCTCGTCCGATGATGTCTCTTCTCCCGCTTCTGTCATTTCATTTTCATCCCCCATTACATCTGCAATTTTTCCTGAGTTTCTTTTCCCTTCATCACATTCCTCCTCTATGGGCAGTGCCTGCTCATCATCCAGCTCCTGGCCTAGATCTCCACCCATACCTCTTAACTGGAGCTCATTCTCCTCTGGACCCAACTGGCTTGTGCCTCTGCAAGCTGCTTTGTCGACAGTGTCCTTAAGCATCTCCAGTCATTCTCATCTACTGAATCCTCTTCAGCCACCATATTTAATTGACGTGTGTGTCTTTTTCTTTGGTTGCAATTTGTTTTCCTTCTGGTCGCTATTGTCTATGGGTAGGAAATCACAGGGCAGCAACAAGTTTCTGTGCAGGACTCTCGCTACTCCTGAGCCACGCTCTGGCTTCACTGCATACACTGGGCCATCTTCATACTTTCTTTCTGTCACAACATAAACTTGATCCTCCCAATAAGAACGTAGTTTTCCCGGCCCACCCCTTTCTCCACAATTTCTCACCAGTACTCTGTTTCCGGGCTGGAGATCCGCTCCATATATTTTCTTATCATAGCCGTGCTTTGCTCTACTCTGTTCTTTCTGGACCGTTCTTGATGCCAATTCATACACTTCCTCCATGCGTTTTTTCCACTTGGCAACATAATCATCGTGTGAAGTTCCACACTCTCCGGCTTCCGCCAAACATTAAATCAATGGGCAGCCTTGGGTTTCTCCCATACAGAAGGTAGTATGGAGCATACCCAGTTACTTCACTTCGTGTGCAGTTATATGCATGGACTACCTTATTTAAGGAGCTCTTCCAATCAGACTTCGCTTGACTCGGCAGGGATCTGAGCATTGACAGCAATGTTCGATTGAACCTTTCCACCTGTCCATTTCCAGCAGGGTGGTATGGGGTTGTGTGGGAGTGTTGGATACCACAAAATTCCTTCATCTGGGCGAACAACTTGTTCTCAAATTCCTTCCCCTGATCATGGTGAAGTTTGGTGGGAAATCCGTGCCTGAGAACAAAATCGCCAAAGATCTTTTCTGCTGCAGTTTTTGCTGACTTATTTTTACAGGCATATGCTTGGGCATAGCGTGTGAAGTGATCCATTAACACCAGGATGTATTCGTAGCCACCCTTACAGCCCTCTAAATGCAGAAAATCTACTGACACCAGTTCAAAAGGGTAAGTAGTTACTATATTCACCAATGGTGCTCTCGTCATCCTGTTTGGACGTTTCCGTTTCAAACAGCTACACACTTTGGTAACGTAATGTTCCACATAACCCTGCATGTGAGGCCAATAAAATCTTTCTCGGATGAGGCTCAGTGTGCGCTCCACCCCTTGGTGTCCCATTTCCTCATGAAGCTCCTTAAGCACAAACTGGAGGTATTTGCTGGGCAGCACTATCTGAGTTCGCCCTGCTGATTGCCGACATAGTATTCCTTCCTCGTCCAGGTATAACTTGCTTCTCTGTCTGTACAGTACAGTCACCTCATTGCCACGGTCTCGTCTCATCAACTCTGGCCAGTGGTCTGCCATCACATACTCTCGTACCCTTTTAGCACTGGATCTTTTCTTGAGCCTCTTTCAGTTCCTCAGTTGTCACTTTAGCCATCTGTTTTTCCCCTTGTTCCTGCTCTACTAAAGAACAAACTTTTGCTAGGGTTATAGGGCACATCCAGGGTCCCTCTTCCTCTGACTTCACAAGAAGACCATCTGTGACAGCAGCTACAACTCTTGGACTGGCCTCTTGTGAACAGGCCTGCATATAACTCTCCATATCCAGCGGCATTCTTGATAGCACATCAGCATCTCTGTGTATGCGACCTGGTCTATATTTGATGGTAAAATTGTAGTCAGCCAACTCTGCTATCCATCGGTGAGTGGTGGCATTGAGCTTGGCCGTGGACAAAACATATGTCAATGGGTTATTGTCTGTATAGACCACGAAGGAGGTGGCGTAATATAGGTATTCACGGAATCGCTCACAAATGGCCCATTTCATTGCCAGGAATTCCAGTTTCCCAGAGTGTAAATGATAATTCTTTTCTGGAGCCGTTAGTGTCCGTGACCCATAGCTAATGACTACCAGTTTCCCTTGCTGCCTTTGATACAGTACAGCACCAAGTCCATCTTGTGATGCATCACAATGCAATACAAAGGGCTCTTCAAAATCAGGGTAGCCTAAGATTGGAGGGTTCAGCAAGAACTCAAGAAGTTGACTGAGGACATTTTGGTGGTGTTCTGTCCATGATATCGGCTGACTGGCATGAAGTTGAGCTGTTTTTCGCCTTTCCTCCTTCCTTCTTACTACCATGACTTTTATGGCTTGCTTTATTTTCTGGAAGCTTTTCCACTGACAAAAGTTCATACAGAGGTTTGGCAATCTGAGAGAATCCAGGAATATATGCGGTAGTAGGACAGAAACCCCAGCAGTTGTCTTAGGTCACCCACAGTTTTAGGTTTACGGTCCCTTAGTGCTTGCACAGGTGCAATCTCTTTGGAGTCCATCGTGTAGCCCCTTCGACACTATTTTTCCCAAGAACTTAACCTCAGACTTAAAAGCTCGCACTTTTAGCTGTAAGCTTTACCCCATGACTCTGGTAACGGCGTAGTACTTCTCTGACATCATTGAGATGCTCCTCGAATGTCTTACTATGTACAAGGTTATCATCTAAGTATGGAAGACAGGTGTTGTCTCTGAGTCCCAGCAAGCATTCCTCCATACTGCGCTGAAACTCAGCAGGAGCCGAGGACAAGCCAAATGGGATCCGGACCCATTCGTAAAGGCCCCAAGGTGTTATGAAAGCTGTAAAGGGTCGGCTGCCCTCTTCCACAAACCCCTGATGATACGCCTTCCCCTGATCCAGGACTGAGAACCATGTACTCCCACTTAAACTGTTCAGCATGTCTTGCACCCTAGGAATGGGATGACGGTCTGGGATGGATTTGCGATTGAGCTCGGTAGTCTATACAGAGACGAAGACTGCCATCCTTCTTGCGCACACAGACTACTGGGGATGCATAAGGAGAGCGAGACTTCTGAATCCATTTTTTATTTAAGAGGTCTTCCAGATATGCTTTTACCTCATTGTGCAGTGGTTTTGGCACAGAGACATACGACGTTTTACTGGAGACGTGTCACTCAGCCTGATTTTCAGTTGGAGTGATGGGATGCACCCCACATCATCCTCATCCTTTGCAAATGCTTCACATTCTTCTTTCAGCATTTGCTGAACTTTCCTTTGTTGTTCAGGTGTCAGGTGATCTATCGACACTGGTGGGTCCCACCTCTCTTTGTTAACATCTTGGCCTGTGTTGACAACATGGTGTACACCTGTCCCCTCTCTACTTTCTGTGACTACTCGCGCCACCCCATCACCACTACTGACATTCCAGTCTGCTGTTACAACGACGGGTTGGGTGTCTGCTGGGTATATGGCTCTGACTTGCTGTACTCGTCCCAGGACCGTACGGGAGCGAGTAATATCCCATTTGGTGTTGTTGGTAACTGGGATCTGTACTTTTGTTAAGTTCCACTTCTGAAGACTAACTACCATCCTGGCTACATTTAGCCCCTCAGGCCACTGTGGAATATCTTCTGGTTCAAACAGGACTTCCTGTTTTGCAGCAAGCTGACCAGTCCTAACATTACAACTTACTGTTGTCGTCTGTCCTGCTGCCACTATTATGTTTATCCTTCCCACCTTTACTATTCCCTCTCTTTCCGCTTGGTCCCCGTTCTGCATCATTTGGATCAGTGCAACAGATTTTCTGCCGTTGAATGAGAAAGCTTCCTTTACCACTTCTGAGACAACATCAGGGTGCTGCTCCATTCCCTTTGACACCAGATGCTGTATCACATTGTAGCCAATGATTGAGGCTGCCCCACGCCTTGCTCCTTTGAAACAAGCACTGGCACCGGCAGTTCTACCTGAGCCCCTCTTTTTGGCCCTAGTTGGAGTTTCAGCTCCACCCATCCAGAGAAGGAATGTCGGTTTGGTTTGCTGCTTGACCAATGAGTGTTTCACCTTCACTCAATAGTTCACTCAGGCTCCGTGTCTGTAGATGGGGAAGGCAAGTATTTTTAAACTCGTCATTGATGATGGTCACCTGCGATCCAGTGTCCCAGAGCGCCTTCACCGGCACACCTTCAAAGAAACAGTCAACCATACATCTTGGACCAATGAGTTTATCCAGTTTAGCTTGACGCTGCAAAGGAATGTGACTGATGTAGGTGGTAGCTCTGGCATGCTCAGCCTTTCCTTTTTGTTCAAGTTCTGCTTCCAGTTGTTTAATTCTTTGCCGCAGGAGCTCTTGGGTTTTCTCTTGTGGATCAATGTAGTTCAGAATGGAGGTGGAGCTTTCTGGTTTCATTGAATGGACAGATATCTTTACATCGCTTCTCCCCTCAGCTGGATTCTTTATTGCTCTACAACCGCGGGCAGCATGGCCCACAGCTCCACATCTGAAGCAGTGCTCACATCGATCCTCCTCACCTTTCTCCTGACAAGCTCTGCACCCCTTCCGGTAGCGGCCTCTTTCCTTGGTTATGTGTTCAGGAGGCGATTTTGAATCCTCCTGAGTTCTGCAACTTCCTCTATCAGGAGTTTAACCATCTCATATAGCTCTGATTCTTTCTGTCCCTCCATTGCTGGTGCCTCTTTGCCTCTTCGCCTAAAGATGTCACTTGGCTGCTTATTAACCAGATCTTTGGTGGTCATATCAGCCTGCTTGCCAGAATGGGACTGCATTTCTGAACACAGCTGGTGTACTTTTGCCACTTTGCTCCCTGTGTTCTTCTTTTGTTTATTTAGTCTCTCCGTCTCGTCACCAGCTGCTTCATTTGTTTTGTTTATCAGCATTTCATCCGAGATCTCTGAATCATCCAGATACGGCCTCAGCTGAAATTTTATATGATCACTGCTCAAACCTGTCCCCACTGAGCGTAAGAACTTTTTCTGAATATGCTCTGTACTAAAATATTCACCACCTTCTTCACACGTGCGCAGCAACCTCTCTTTTAACTCAATAGCTCTAAATAGGAAGGCTTGTGGAGACTCGTTTGCATTTTGTGTAATGTTCAACAATTTGTAGTACAAGTCAGTAGAACTGTCCTCCTTGAAATGTCCCTTTAATATTACTTTCAGCTGTGAGAGTGAGATCTCTTTTGATTTCAAGCATATTGCGTAAGCTTAGTCCTGGGCTAATGGCTTTTATTACAGCTTCAATAATTTCTGCCTCATCATGGCCCCTTCTCAATCCTTTATCCACCTGATGCATTAAATTAGTGAATGACAGCTTGTCCTTTGTCCGACCTCTCCAATCTGTCCGCTGATTTTGAAATCTCTCCTCACAGTGACTTCAGGGGCAAGACCAATAAATGATTGCTGTTCAATGGGTCTACTCCGTCCTGCTCCAGCATCTTTTACTTTAATTTTTCCCATTACTGTATTTCCAGAATGCAAATCCACCTCATTCAGTAAATCGTTTGCTGTCGGAGAGATATCTGTCACGGTTTTATCGTTGGCGCCATTTTCCACTTTCTCCTCTCTAGCTGCGCCTCCATAAAAGTTAGCATTGAACACATGTAGCGCTTTGCTACATCTTCTTCCTCGCTATCCATGATAGCATCGACAGACTCTGTGACTATATTAATAAGTGCGCGTTTAGTAATGACATGCCCGGTAGGGATTTTGTTACACTCACATACCTCCTTCACTTGGTCTAGCCGCAACAACCACAACCTTCCTGTCACGCTGCTCGCTAGCGTTTCTAGATCCATCGAGAGCCGGTATGCTAGCTTACTCAACCGTGAATCTCTGCTCTTCAATTCACTTGCTCCGTTCCCACCGGTGATCCCTTAAACTCGCACTTCTTAGAAATCCCAGCGGTGCCTCCAAGTTTGTTGCATGCTGAAATAAATGAAGTTCCAGACGTGCGTGATTTGATGGGTTCGTTTATTATCTCTTAATTTTTCTCTCTCTGCTTACAAATGGAAGCGCTAATTCCAAGCTTTTTCACACACCCAAAACTCTCCGCCTTTTTTTCCTATTAACTCTTTGTTTTCAGTCTTCGCTTGCACCTTTTTTCCCCTACTAGAGCCCCCTACAGTTAGATTGCTAGCACAACATGCCTTCTTGAGCATTCATCACAGCAGTTTGAGCAGTTTCATGCATTTACACAAACATTTCTCCAAACCAGACTTTAGTCATTAAACCCATCATAAATCCAAAACACAACCATCAAAATGAACTACATAATGTAAAACAAAAAAACATCTGGGGGGGTTATTATTTTCCTTCAAAAACAGAAACATCACATTACATAAGCCCCACACATTACTATTCGATAAGTAAACTGAAATCCACAATAAACAACATGAACGTTTGTTAACTTGCAAAATCCAGGGCTGAGATTGAAATAATTTATAATATTTAAACTAGCAAATCAGATTCCTTTGTGTAATCAGTGCAGGAGTGTCTTATTTACATTTAAACAGATACCCATTTAACATGTATTCCAAATTACTTTGTTACTTTGCTACCAATACCGATAATTTATAAGGGCAGTTTAGTCAATGTTAAATAATAAAGTAGGTAATATTAGCTGAGGCTTTTTAATGCACATTTAAACATATTTCACATAAGTTATTAATTTTACATAATGACCACTTTATAAAACTATGAATATTCAGTTATACTAAAACACATTTCAACATTCATACAAACTCATACAATATTCATGCAAATTTAAATGCTTGCCAGAAAAAGCAGTAAAAATAACTTTAATAAACAAAAATTAACACAGAGCAAAAAAGAAATGCTACGCCCTTTTTGTTTCTCTTTGGATTATGTATGCTGAATAACTCACCCTTGTCCTGTGTGAGTGTGCCGTTAGTTTTAAGGTTACAATTTGCATTGTTGTGAGTCAGCATGTCTCTCTGATATCAGAAATGTTATAAGCTCTGGACACAGTCACCCTCAATTCAGGTCACTGTGACCTCACATTGAGAGTGCAGCAGAGAATTAAAACACACACACACACACACACACACACACACACACACACACACACACACACACACATTTGGATGTGTTTATTGTAATTATACATGATCATGAAACACACACTACTAACTTCCTAGCACCATGGTCCTGGGGTAACGTTGTTTCGTTTCCCTGTGTACTGCACTGTATATGATTAAAATGACAATAAAGCCTACTTGACTTGACTTGATATCACAAACTTACATTTTTACATTTCACACAGAAATTGAGCTAAATTTTATCTGATCCAATTACATTTACTTACATGGTCCTCTTTCTTTCTTTCTTTCTTTCTTTCTTTCTTTCTTTCTTTCTTTCTTTCTTTCTTTCTTCCACTTTCTTTCTTATATTTTCTGCTCAGTTATTCATTAAACTTTGTCCTTTTAGAGATTACCAGAAGTTCTTATATTTCAGATTTTATATCATTTTTACATTTGACACAAAACAGGCAGAAAAAAATACTAGACATTGAGTAAAAACTGGTTTAATGCTACCACCTAGTGTCAAGCAGCATGGCAGAATTTTTATGATCACGTGACAATGTGTTTCTTAATGACCTCATTCACATTGGGTTGATCTTATATTTGTTTACGGGTTTAATCAATATAGCCAAACTAAAGAAACCACTTTAGAAACCTAGTGAAATCTGGATGATTAATAATGTAATGTCCTATTTGGGATTGCCGCTATTTTATTATGTGTGTATTCTACCGATTATTCCTTCAGTTAATCAAGTAATCGGATAAGAAAGTACTTCTTTATTAAAGAGCAATACTAAATATACAAGAGAAAAAAGGACATCTCTTAAAATGAACCTGTAATTTGTTTACATTTTTGAAAAATGTATTTAAATTGCATACTAGAATATCTGTGAAAATTAAACCCATTTAATTGAAATATTACATCTTTATGTTTTAGTTTAAAATTATCCCATACTTTAAAAAACGTTCTGTTGTTGTCTCTGGCCGGACTCTCCTCCTCGCTGTTTCCTCCATTTTTCATTCTGCAGTGTCTTCTGTGTATACCTGTTTAGAGTGGTCTAGAGCTTAGCTGGTGGTGCATCAGTAATAATGGTCCGTGGGGAAACACAGTGCTCCGTATAGAGTAAAATTGACTAAACGAATCATTGAGGCAAATTATTTTTATGCATTTTTGTATCCAAATTACCTGAGCTACTCTAGGAATCGTTTCAGCCCCAGTCCTAATGTCCTAATGCTTGCACTTGGTATCTGATATATTACAATTTGATCTACACTTTGCCAAAGATATTCTGCCGAATGTGTTGTGTGGGTCTCTACTGTTCCCACCAGTGATCATTATATTTTCCATTTAAATCAATACATTAAAATAATCAAACTCTTTACATGGTTTATTAAGTCTTCTATTGTGCTTTTTTCAGTAGGGGGTAAACAAAGTATATTTGACTAAAATGAACAGTATATTCTAAAAACGTAAAAGAAAAACCCTATATAGTATGCAATATAAGTCTTTTCAATTAGGTACTAGTGCCTCTAAAGTCACTGAATTTTAAAATTGACGTGCATGATCTTGCTACAAACTGAAAACATTATACAGCACTGTGCTGTATTGTCCTGAAAATCTCATTATTCATGATATTCTTATTCCCATTATAATTAAAGAGATTAAAGCCTCTGAAATGTTAAGAGCACACACCGAGCCCTCCGCTGTGCAGCTGCAGGAGAGAACGGAAGTTTGAACACATTAACAACGCTACGTGAAAAAAATCCACATAGTTGTGGAGATCAAAGAACAGCAACAAAGCCAGGGTTCTGGTCTCACCACATGGAGAACAGGCTTTACACTGACCTGTTAAGTTAATAGTGGTCTATAGCTTACTTGTGACATGCAGTATGCATGCTTTTTAGAAGGTACATATTATCGAGATGCCACTGAACCAGTATTTAAGATCAGTATTGGTCCAATATCAACAAAACATAATGAATTGGATATCAGAAAGTAGAAAGAGAACAGTAAAAGAGAAACTAAATTAATTTGATCCAGTCCTGTGAAACATAATCTGGATTTCACTTAAGCTTTTTTTTTTTTTTAACAGCAAAACACTGTAGGTATTGATTCTTAAACCTATGTGTTATTCTGTCATTTTAAGTTATAAAATTGTCTCTTTTTAATACCAGATGGAAACTGATATTAACTGATATTCTCAGCACCACTTTGTCACCCACATGCTCACTCCTATATCATTTTTATCCTAATTCTCTCACCACCCAGGGGATAAAAGTTTACTTGTTAAAGAGCACAAACCCGATTAACCACAGAAAACATTGTTCAAACTTAATACCGGATTTTGTGTGAAATCCTATTTTCCAAAAAGTTTTCATTTAATGGATATTTAAAGATTGCATTAGGAGAGGAAGTCATGCTGCTTAGGAATGATTATCCAATGAATTACCCACTGACGTTTGGCACCCAAGGCCTGTGTTTTTGCTGCACACTGTGTTGCTTGACGTAATAGTCCAGATTATGAATAGTGCATTTTTGTTTATATATGTGTATGTTGTGTCTAAAGGGTTTCTCTCCAATGGCAAGTTGGTCTCTATGGCTAACCAAAGAAAATCCATTACTTGTTTATGTTTATTATGTCGAGAACACCTGATCAAACCAGCTGTATGTGTTTTCTATCTGCAGTTACCACTAAACTACCACCTCACAGGTGCCTTTCTAATCCTGTCTGCTTCTGCGACAGGTGGAACAGTGATTCACCATTTAAAGACAGATGGCAGAGATCCTCTGGACACAAAGGTGAGTAATATAAGACATGTACAGAGTACCAATAGAGATATTTGTCAGTCTTTTTATATTATTTCAAAACCTAATTCTAATGTAAATGATTTGAGTCATGCTTACAAATGTATGACTATTTACTGTAAAGTGTAAGTTTTGTTTCATATAGAAATCCTGAACTGCAAGCTGCAAGAAATTATAACATAACTCATTATTTTGATTGAATAACTAAGATCTAAGGTATTACAGTTTACTGAAAGTACCTTCAGGTAAATATTTTATCCCTCTAATCATTTTACATTTTAATAATATTAGTAAATATTGCACAATGGCAATTAAAATCCATTCTCTATTGTTTACATTTTTTATTTCGTAACAAATTACCACAAACCTGTCATTATTCTGATTACATAGTAGTTAGTTTCTATATCAGGGTTTTGTAAATTAAGATATCGTTTAATAATTCGAATTTTGGCCCTCATTCAATTCTTGAATGAAGTCAACAATAAAGTGCACAAGGATTTAAGAGAGATTTAGGAGAGATTTTCTTCCTTCAGCAAAAACTAAAAATGCTTTTATTTCAGACAGAAAGAAGCAGAAGAAAAAAATTGCTTTTTTTCCCCTCTAGCCAGGTGGATGCTCAGTCATGAAAATTTGTTTCTGTACTAGAATGCCACATCACACAGGGTTTGCGGTAAATTTTTTGCTACTTCTAGTCAGTTCTGTTACAACGAAATCATTACGCGGACACGGAAAATCACACACAGTATAGTTATAATAACAAGATACAATTAAATACACTTTCTAATTAAAAAAAGCCCTGTCAGCATGTTCCCATATGCATCCTTTTTTTATATTTACATTTTTATAGGCAGTTCTTACTTATATCAAACATTGTGGAACATTCATTAAACATGCTAGCCTGTTTTAACTTTATAAAGTAATGGGTGTACTTTTGACCGATATAAAGAGTTGACACTGGAGACTTCTTCTAAAAACAGTTCCAACCACTTTAAATAAATATCAACTTACAGAAAACATCACCTATGATTAGATTTTGCAGGATCCACAATACATGTCACTGCGTTACCAGTCAAATAATAAGAGATTAAAAGGTGCATCAATATAAACCTGTTATTTAAATTTTAGCCAGAACAACTGTCAAAGCTAGTGTTACTGTATAAAAAAGCACCACCTTCTGATCAATACAATGTATTTTATGTGGGTAAATTACGCCACAAATTATTCTCATTATTTATTTCATACCAAAATGTAGTTCTTTTTTAATTTTAAAAAAGTTTGTTTTCTTTATGTTTATCTTGTAAAAAGCTTGTTCATTTGTGGAATCAGCTGTCTGACACAAAACACTCGTTTTTTCATCTGTTCCTTGTCTTCCTTCCTGGTATGTGTTTATTTCTGCTTGGCTAATACTGCTTTTGAGGTATGCAGCAGGGTTTTATACTCGGGCAAGGAATGGATTTAATACATGCTTATTTGTTCTAATCATCTTCTTATGAATTTCTTGAGTAAACAAAAAAGTGTGCAGAGGTTTATATTAGGACATCACACAGTGCGAATTTGAGAAGGAAATTCACATTTGGACAAAATCTTCTGTCACAATGCAAGCACGCATACATCTGCAAGTCTGTATTAAAAAGGGACTTTGGGAAAAGCTATGGTGATAAACAGACAATATTAACAAGGGTAGGCATGAGCAAGAAGAAAATGAAAACTTGATGCCAGAAAGGCAATGAGCAAGTGTAAATGGCTGGCTATCAACTGAAACAAAAGGCAAGAGCATGTACTTGATGAATGCATGCAGAGTGAGTCTTTAAATACTTTGATGGTGACTGAGACCAAGTTTGTGTATCAGTAATCAAGAGAATGTGAATGGGAGTGTGTTTGTTGTGACTGTTTTTGTTCTTGAGTTCTTGGCCGGCATGTTTTTAAGCACTGTATCGTAGCTGGACACTGATTATGGTGTAGACATGACAAGTACTCAAATAAAAGAAAATGTTAAAAACGTTGTTATATTAATGACAATAATATGATTTTAACCTAATATGGGATGTGATTAACATTGCAAGGAATTAAGTGTAACTTAATACTATAAAACTTTTGCACAATTTTGAGGGGAATGTGTAAGGAAAATGGTTGTAAAATGTACAGGTTGTAAATGAAGACTCTACACCTAAACCTGACTTGAACGAATCAATAATAGTTATGCTCTGGGATAAATTAACACTTCATACGTTCTATGTAATAGATATATCATTAGTTGTAAAATGTATATATGCTCCTGTGTCACTTCTGTAGATGTTTTAGCCTTACTAGTGCACAATGTGTGCACTGTGTACTGCTGGCCAGTATAACACTCAGCTCACACTAAAACAAAGTCATCACTGTGCCCAATCAAATGCCCACCCATTCCAGTTCGTTCATAAAAATCCCTTATATGAAACATATACTTTAACCATTCAACTCACACATTAAGATAACCCTGACATCAATGTGTGCATATACACAGAGAAACTAGCCATTGTTATTTTATTAGTTATTTTCACTTTGTGATAAATTTTCTATCCTTATCCTGAGTCCTCCTGTGTGACTGATGGTCCAGATAATATACTGTGTATAATTTTTTTGTACTCATAAAAAGGCTCAAGAAATCACTGATACCATTAGTTCAGGTCAAATCCTGTGTACAAGTATGCTAATATTACTATATTTAATGTGACCAGAGGACATTTGGAATAATGTAAAAGCCTCATGAATGGTCAGTTTGAGAACCCACACCTTAGCATCTAAATATGTTTCAAAATAATTTACTGAACAACAGAACACATCAATAATTAGAAATGTATCAGCAAAATTTACCAGATTGTTTTACTTTTATTTGTTTAGACATTCATGAAAATATTTTTGACTCTATAACACCTTAAACTCAAATATAAAAATTACTGAAAATGTGTAAAATTGTTTCAAAAAGATTACAAATAATATAATAACCCCACACTTTCATTTTCACACAAATTGTAGATCATTATGTATATGTATTTAAATATAAGGTTTACTTAATTAGTATTAAACCATATCCAAACATATCATCCTAATGTATTTACATTTGGTTAAGCCAGGATAGTTTTATAAGCAAATTTCATACAAATTAGATTTCCTTTAACCATTATTCTTTTTGACCAGACTTTCTCTTTCCCAGGGTGGCACTGCCTGCTTGTAGTGGCATCCAGAAAACCTGCTAGTTCATTACAGGCATGCACAATTCATGCAAACACTGATCTAAAACCCAGCCCTTATGACCTGGAACTAAAACTTATGCCCTTGAGCGATGCTTCACTCGGTTCCCTTCTCGCTTTTGCAGTGACTCCTGCCTAGCATACATGAAAAAGAAAAAAGAAAAACAGCAACAAAAGACAGACAGAAAGAGGCTGAGAATGCTGCAGATGAAGTGATTGAGGGTGTGAGACTAACTTGTACAGCTGTCATGAGAAAAGAGAGATGTTTGGCAGCATTAGGGAAAAGAAAATCTGTGGGACCTCCATCTTTTTTTGCGTGGGAGCACTTGAGGCCTGTCTGACTACTAATATACTTCTCGCCCTGTCATCCACCTCTCGTTTTCTCCCACACTCCAATTGTTTTCTATTTGTCAACACAGTCATGTGTGGTATGAAAGCTCATTGATGTGAATATTTTCTGCTAAAAAATATCACTCTCCCTTTCAACAGGCAAGTTTGGAAAAACTTGGAAAAGATAGCTGTCAAAAAAAACAACACCTTTTCCATGACTGGAAAATTGCTGTAATCCCACATGGATACTCCCAAGTGTCAGAAAAGTAGCACTCTTAGCAGTTGGGAGAATATTCACAAAAAAACAGAGACTTGTATAAATAGTTTAGCACTTGTTTAAAACTTACCATCAGAGCTGACGGTGTCTCCATGTCCAGGATACCCATCTTGTCCTGTGTCTCTGTAATCCACACAGTTAATTCCTTCCAGGCTGTCATAGTTGGTTTGTGAGTTATCGTCTACTGGTACCACAGTGAAATGAGGCATGTTTTCATTCGCCCAGCAGATTTATCTAGGCCTGTCTTGTCTTTTGGGAAAGATAACGCTGGGATTTCAGCTCTCAGCTGAAGCTTGCAACTTCCAAGTGCATTCCTCTGCTCTTTGCTCACTTCCTCCCATTTCACTCCATTACCATAATCTCCTCCCTTAGTTCCCCTTGGCCCTGCCCCTGCTTGGAAAGACATTCAATAGAGCCAGCCCTGCCCCCGTTACACACTGCAGAGTCTCCATTCGGCCATAGCACATTTCCCCCTTTTGAAAGGGGCCTCCTAAAACATGATTCAGGCCCAGCAACAGCTTGGGAACAAATGACGTGGCCAGGACGGAATAATAGCTCCACACACTCCTGAAAACATACAATTCAGAAAAGAAGAAGGTTTGCAGTGAGATCTCTGAAGGCATGTGTCATCTATTAGCTGCTTTAAAGTTACTTCCAGTAATGGTAAACAAGTTGTTTAGCAACTTTTGGGTTTCACTGCTATTGGAAATGGCATCTATCATTCATATCAATGTTCTAATGCAAATAAAGTCTGCTGTGGAACTCTGAAATTTATATTTAGTTAAAAATGTGAACTGACTAGGTTTCGAGTACTTTTATAATACTAAATGGAAAGAAAAGGGAAACAAATGATTAATTTAGTTCACTCATTACCACATCACAAATAATATGTAGCCAATACATTGTCCCATAGTAGGGGCCATAAATTCATTATATTAAAGTATAAAACATGAATCAGCATTAACAAATGCAGCATCAGCTAAGTAAATGTGAATGTTATTGGATAGTTTGTTTAGTAGTAATGTTTTACATGTTTAACTAGATGATTGTTTATACTTGCCATCATATTTAAATGCCCACTTTCCTATTCATGGTGGTACCTTTCTTTAATTTGGGAAAGTTATTTTGGAATATGATAGAATATTAGTGTCTTAAATACTTTCTTGGACAATTTAAAGCAATTTCTAAATCGTAAGCCTGTAATATGGTCACCTAATGCAGTGTCCTTTTCATTTTATATATTAGGTGCTAGCTTAGTAATGCCTAACCAACAGATGAACAATAGATATTCATATGTATTTATTTATTATTATTATTAGTCGACGTTGTAGTAGTAATAGAAGTAATATATTTGCAGATTTGAATGTTCATTTATACTACTGACCTTTCTCCCTGTTAGTTAAGAATGTTTTCCAACAAGTTAATAGTTTACAGCAAATACACAAGAAGAAGCATTTGGTTCATTGTACTAGGTGTATTTTAGAAATTGGAGACAACTAATGACCAATGTCTATATACAGACATTAAACACAGGCTCTTTTTCTTCATGTAGCTTTTTTCAACACATTGAATTTACTCTGAATTTAGCTTGTATGTTCCCTTAAGCCAAAACAATGTAAAAATTTTTTTTTTGGTATTAGAAGGACTGGAAAAAGCAGATCATTTGCAGTAACTGTAAATGCTAGTAGTCTGTAATTACTGTAGCGCTTTCTATTTTAAGACACTACACCCAGTTCTTGCTGAAAGTTGTATTTTGTTCTTCCTACATAAACTGTGTTTTTAGTTTTCCACTGGACAGGCAGACAAAATCAACTGAAAAATCCTATTATCAGACACTTAAATATCTCACCTGTCCAATACACATCTATTCCTTTTCACATAGACTTATCTTCTATTCATAATTGTAAACACTTCTCTGTCCTGTTTTTGCAGAGGCTGTAAAAATAGACTGGCTCCAGGGCTCATCCATGTGTCATGTTGTTATGGTCACTATTGTTGTTATTGCCACTGCTTGTGCTGACTAACACTGTCTAATAAAAAATTGCTTTTTCAATGCTTGGACAGACTGTGAGGATTATGAGCAATGTCTAAGTGTGATATTACATTAATTATCAGATTAGCCGACAGTAAACAAAGGTTGCGAATGTACAAATAGCTATACTTCCTGAATGGCTAATGTATATAGATGACCTGTGTAGTGGCCTGGGAAAACCTTCTACAGTGAAATACTGATATTCTTCACAAATATACAGTGCCCTCCACAATTATTGGCACCCCTGTTTAAGATGTGGTCGTGGACTTCTAAAAATTCTCCTTTTTTTTAAAACAACATAGAACCCAAATGCAAAAAAAGAGAAAAACTCCAACCTTTCATTTAAGTAAATAACTTTGGTGGTAAAAAAAATCATACATTTAGAAAAAAAAAAAACTTGAAATCATGTGTCCCACAATTATTGGCACCCCTAACAATTCCTCTGAAAAATTTAATTTATTTTTTTTTTTTTATATATTTTCTGTAGTTGCTAAGGTTGGTCAGGGTATCTAGGGACTTTTAATTAGTAATTCATGATTTCCTGTTTCCCTGGGGTATAAATATGACGTGACACAGAGGCCTAATTCTCTTACCCATTTGTCAACATGGCAAAGACAAGAGAACACACCATTCAAGTAAGGCAAATGTGTGTCGACCTTCATAAGTCAGGCAATGGCTACAAGAAAATAGCCTCTCGCCTTAACTTGCCGGTATCTACAGTCAGAGGAATCATTAAGAAGTTTAAAACAACTGGAACAGTGACAAACAAGGCTGGAAGAGGTCCCAAGTTTATCTTGCCACAACGCACAGTGAGGAGGATGGTAAGAGAAGTAAAAAAATTTCCCAAGCTCACCGTCACAGAATTGCATCAAAGAGTGGCATCTTGGGGTCACAGAGTCTCCAAAACAACCATCAGACGCTCTCTACATGCCAACAAGCTGTTTGGGAGGCATGCAAGGAAAAAGCCTTTTCTCACTAACACTCACAAACGTAAACGTCTGGAGTTTGCTAAGCGGTACTGGGACTTCAACTGGGATCGTGTGCTTTGGTCAGATGAGACTAAGATTGAGCTTTTTGGCAACAAACACTCTAAGTGGGTCTGGTGTAAAACAAAAGATGAGTACAGTGGAACCTCGGGTTACGAATTTAATTCGTTCCGGTACTTTATTCGTAACCTGAAAAGTTCGTATCCCGATACAAATTTCCCCATAATAACAGAAACTTCGGTAATTCGTTCTGGACAACCAAAAATATTACTTAAATAAAAATAAAGCCAATATTCACTAATATTATTTACTTTTAACATGTTATATTAAAATCATACCACATAAAAACATACAAAAGAGGAAAACATCTTTACCGGTACTTTCCTTTGAGAAGACTCGCTGCAGGAGACGACGTCAGAGAAGGGGAGGAGGGAGAGTTATTGTTTGAAGGAGAATCTTATTATATTATATTATTATATATTATTATATATTATATTATAGAATATTAAAGACAGTGTTATTAACACGAACGCTGAGACAATTGTTGCATTAGAGGGAAAATGAGAGTTGTTTCTTTAAGGCTACTATCAGTTGGTATTGAAGTCCAGAGTGAAATTCATTATGGGTATTGTACTGGAAAAGACTGTAACCCTGCTAATCTATCTTCATAAAAACAAGTAAAGAGGTTATGCATCGGCTAATGTTGTCCATCTCATCATTCCACGAGCATCAACTAACGAGTTGTTACGCTGCCGCCGGGAAAAGTTCAAGCGGATATGTAACACGATGCTCTCGCTAGGGACACAGGACGCTAACTGATGTGATGAGCTGCGTGGATAGAGCAAAAACAACCAACTTGCCTGCGATTTTTTGGTGAGCGACGTTCGTATCTCGATATATTGTTCGTAACCAGGGGCAAAAATTTTGATAAACTGCGATTCGTAACCTGAATTATACGTATGCCGGGTCGTTCGTAACCCAAGGTTTCACTGTATGCCGAAAAGCACCTCATGCCCACCGTGAAGTATGGTGGAGGATCTGTGATGCTGTGGGCCTGTTTCTCTTCCAAAGGCCCTGGGAACCTTGTTAGGGTGCATGGCATTATGAATGCTTTGAAATACCAGGATATTTTAAATAAAAACCTGATGGCCTCTGCCAGAAAGCTGAAGATGGGTCGTCATTGGGTCTTTCAGCAGGATAATGATCCAAAACATGTGGCAAAATCTACACAAAAGTGGTTCAGCAGTCACAAACTCAAGGTCCTCCCATGGCCATCTCAGTCCCCAGACCTCAACCCAATCGAAAACCTGTGGGGCGAGCTAAAGAGAAGAGTGCATAAGAGAGGACCCAGGACACTGGATGATCTAGAAAGATTGTGCAAAGAAGAATGGTCAAAAATCCCTCTCTCTGTGTTCTCCAATCTTGTGAAATGTTATAGGAGGAGATTAGGTTGTACAAAGTATTAACATCAGGGGTGCCAATAATTGTGGCACACATGATTTCAAGTTTTTTTTTTTTCTAAATGTTTGATTTTTTTTACCACCAAAGTAATGTACTTAAATAAAAGGTTGGATTTTTCTCTTTTTTTGCATTTGGGTTCTATGTTGTTTTAAAAAAAGGAGAATTTTTTGAAGTCCACGACCACATCTTAAACAGGGGTGCCAATAATTGTGGAGGGCACTGTAGACATAAAATTGAGAGGGGATCAGGCATTTTATAACAAATGAAATAAGCTACACCAAAACTGTTGAAATAAAGTTCAAAGATATAAACTGAAGATTTACTTGATTTCTCTGACTTTTAATTTGTTGAATATACTTATTATTGTACAGTACTTTGGTCAAATTTAAGTTGTGATAAATTGTGCTTCAGAGAAATGTATTTGAATTTTACATATATTTTCATATGCCATATAAAAAACAAACAAACAAAAAAAAAACTGAATTAAAATACAACAAACAAGATAACAACAAAAAAGTCCTGCATTTTTTGTCCTACATGAAGGAGAAAAAAGCTGTGAATGAAATGACTGTAACCAATCAAAAAAAAGTTATAGAACAAATTAGGTAACAGTGACTCCGCTGATGTGTTTGATTGTTTTCCTTGAGTGTTTTATTACTGAAATAAAATTGTATATGAAAAAGAGACAGAGAGAGAAAGTGTTTAAAGGACAATACAGAGCGTATTTCTCAAAATAAATGAATGAATTTGTCCTTTGAGGTCAGCTCTTTTGCTGTATAACAGGAAGTGGTGAATATTTTCTGCTGCTTGAATTTGTTGGTCATTCATGTTTGGAGCTGCTGTGAAACATTTCCTCTCAGGGTGGAGGACATCGAGTGGACTCTATGAATTAGTCAATAGTTGTTTTTGTTCATAATTCTTAAGAGGAGGAATCTTTTTTTAAACTATGTTCTGAGTTATATAATAGTGTGAAATGTAATGTAGAATTGTGAGTATGAGTCCTGTGGGTGGGTACAGAAATGACACGTTATATTTATAAATATTGTATGTTAATATTCAAATCTAAATATGCCTCGTGCGATTTATTGTGATTGAGGACCATCAGGGCCATAAGCAAGATTTTTCCCTGAAATTTACACACAGCACATCATTAAAACTAATATTAGATTTAAATTAGGTCACTTGTAGATTAATAACGTTTAAAACTCATCAACATACAAATAAACACCTGAAACACCTTGGCTACACTTTATAGACCGATTTGGGGTCACATGGCTACATTAAAAAGTACTTATATTCAAATTAATTATACAGTACTCATAATTCCTACCAAACTGTTGCAGCCAAACTTCTACTAGTTTGAAAAATTTATTTACCAATGTTTTAAATAAATGTTATAAACAATGTTCCTCCAGGTACCACAAGGAGGCAGTATCTATTCATGTCTCAATGTATTTCGCATGCAGGATTATATCAGGCCTAATTTTGTCTTGTTCAGTTAGATATTATATCCTAGAAAATGTGTATACATACATTTTAAGTTCATTGTATATAAATATATTAGAATATACATAATAATCCTTGTCCATTGTGACTCAGAAAAGTGCTTTGTAAGCTACATAAAACTCATGCAATTAAGAAAAATTGCTGGTATAGAGATAATCAGTTTTCATTTAAAAAATTCTGTTGTTCAGACATTCAGGGAAGAAGTTTTACTGGAAGTTCTACTAGGTGCTTGTGCAAAGAAAACTTGACACATATGTTTCTTGTATTCTGAGGAACAGCAGGTTTAGTTGTGGTTGTGGTTTGAAGGGAACACTCCTACAGAATGGGGATGATAAAAGCTTTCTTGCCATGCACTGCTTGATTTTACAGTGTTTTTGCTTCGCATTGTTGTACGTATGCAGTCATGGTTTCCACTATTATAAGTGTGGCCATGTGTAACGCGTTCGCTTTTTCTTGGGCAGGAGAAGAAGTCGAGGGTTATGATCAACTTTCATGTGCAATATGCAATAATTATCCAAACAAACATTTTGCTTACATGGTTGACATGATCCTATTTTAAGAATGGCTACTATAGACAGATTATGGATGTGAAGGCCTGGAATAACAGTTCATATGGTGAATTCTGACATTTTCTATCATTTTGAACAGAAGTGTGTTTCTCTTGTTTGACCTTAACCACAAAAACAATTGTAGTCCATTCACCATGAAGGATTAATCAACAACAAAACCTGAACTATCCTTGATCTATGCATATTATGGTGATTCGACTTATGAGCATTTGACTACTGAATCTTGCAAAAACTAATGCAGCCATCTGCTGTGTGTGTGTGTTTGTAATGAGTAATGAATAATGACTTTGTGTGTTAATATTGGATTAAATTCTGTGACATACATTCCTCATTGCGACTGTGCATATGTGCACATATATACTATTTGGCAAATTCATTTAACGTTAAAAGAAAAAGGCAGGGATTGCTAAAAATTAATAAAAATAAATTCAATAAGCCAAATTTGGGTCATTGTTAATGTTGTTTATTTAACGTAGTTCAGTGTATACTTTTGTTGGAAATGTAACACAGATAAACTGTTATTCTAGAATCAAAAAGGCTTCTTGAAATTTGGCCCAAAATAAAACTGTATGAGTTACCCACTAATTCAAATCACTTAAAAAGGCCTCAACTAAACTGCCTGATCCTTTATGTCTTTGATTCATTCTTTGAGAGCCCATTGAAGTTAGAATCAATCCGATTACTAAAGTTCTTTCCTCTTGAGAAGTTTGAGCAGAAACAATAGCAGTCCTGTACTGAGAAAGAACCATAAAGAAGAGGCTTAGTGGTTTTCTAAACTGAATTAAGATTTTAAGAGTGTTAAGGGAAAACATAGAACTTTATCTAAGCAAAGTTTAAAACAAACAAACAAAACATACAAACTCTCAGATTCTCGTTAACTTAATACTTTAGCTTACTGGATGTGTGGCAAAAGTACTACCTGATGCTTTGTACACTATTACGGTATAGTGCAATCGAATTTTTGATGCCCTGCAATAAACAGCCAATCACAGGGTGTAATATTGTGCTCAGTATTCCTAGAATGGATTTTATGTATATTGCACTGGCCAGGTAAGGTAGTTAATTATATGTAATTCAAAATGCTTGTTCATTTTATCATGATGCCACCATGATGCAGACCTGATTCAAAACACCAGCAATTTTCACACAGCTGAACAAAGTAGATATTGAAAATAAATGTAAGAAATATGTCTATAAAAATTTGTAAGCAATAAATCATTTAAAATTTACAAAATAAATTTGTTTTACATTTGTTTCAGTCAAATAATCCAAACTGACAGACTATGCCATACTTATATTCCAATAGTTTATATTATATCTAGTTTATATTAAAACAAATGTGATCTTTATTACATAAAATGTATTAAAGAAAATGCTAATGCTCCTAAAACAACTGGCAACTGTCACATTTAGCTTTTACTTTGCCTCATGTGGAGTATGTTGTGTAAATCTAATAACATCTTTTGCAATTACAGATTTGAAAATAGAAGCGTACACACTGGGAAAATGTATCAGAAACAATATATCCACAACAGAGTAAGGACTAGACCTTTGATAAAATCACTAGACCACTCATTTCATATCCCATCATCGTTTATTAATGTCTAGCAAAAGAGAATTATGTTTATAATAGTGAGAACAATAATTATGCCTTTAATGTTTTATTCCCAAGCTCCTCAGAGGTTAAAGCTTTCTGTTGAGATTATAAAGCATCTAAAAGCTATTGGGGAATGTTATGATATAATTATGGTCATTAAGCACTACAATTCCTCCATTCAATTACATATTAGCAGTGCTTTACTCAAGTATTTTACTAAAGCACAAAAATTGTGGAAGGAAGGTGATTATTATCTTTGTTATCTATCGTTGTCTTACCTAGGTGGTTCTATGTTCTCCTATCAGCTACTTGCTATTTTCAAATGCAAATTCACATATTAAAAGTCTAATGATCTTAATGGGTGGATGTACAGTAGTGTTTATAGTTATATGAAATCCAAGAAAGATTTTATTTCACTTAGCTTGTGATTGTCATCCATTTGCTCTTATAAACTGTAACTAACAAAAACAATATTGTGTATATTTTCTTTTAAATACATTTTACATCCCATTCTTTAGTCTGACCATCAATATTGATTGTATTTCCTTGATGATCTTGTAGATAGTGTGCAATTCAACCAAATGAGTAACAATTATTATCTGTGATTTTGGAGTATTTTTGCCTGTTGTGGACCAAACAGCATATAGATAAGAAATGGCCATTTATTTGTATACAGATAGACTTTCAGGCATATGACACACACAAAAAAAAGACCACCAAGGACCATCACCACAACCCACAGGCACACACATTATCTCCAAGATTATCATCACCAACTTGGGCCTCTAGATTCCAACCTACCTGTGTTTGTTTTTATTTAATGTTGACCAAATAATTGTGGTTGTTGATGAAAGTTTTACACATAGGAAATGGAAAAATACACTCTTTGGTGCCACCACCATGATTGCTTTATTTATGATTATGCAATGCAATGCAATCCTGACCAGAACATCTGATAACACTGCGTACATTCTCAAATAAATCCCTGTAGATATTATTATTTAATGTTAAAAAAACAGATATAGTCATACTGTGTTTGCTATAGAGGAGAGACCAAATAACCGCTTCTAATTCTTTCAACAAGTGATGCTATGATGTTAAATGAGGTTCTGTTTGAGTTTGCAAATCATCTGGAAATGCAGGAGTTTGGTTTAATTTACCTTTGGAAACTTCAAAGGCTGGGTCTAAGAGAGACCTGTTCTGCATCTGGAGTCTTGAAGGGTCTTGAAAGCATTGCAAACTTAAATAAATATGGGCTAGGACAATATAATGTGAGCCTCGTAAGATATGTCTTAGATTTGAAATAATGTGAAATAATATGTCTTAGATATGAAATAATTCTAGATTCTGGTTCTGGTCTGGTTGTGGTTAAAGGCTTTGGGGTTGGGTCAAAGATCATTCTTGAGGTGGTCTGTTTTGTAGTTTGGTTTTGTGTCTGGGACCAGAACATCTGAGCCTGGAGGTTTTTGCCCTCTGGTATGGGTTTAGGCTTTGTGGAACCAGGTTTTTGATCCTGGAGTTTCTGGTTGCTAGAGAAAACATGAAATTAACAAGTAGATCTACAGCAGCATTGTTGCAGTCACTGTACCCTTCAATTTTATGTTCACCTGTCAACAGATATACCTATCCTTAATATAGATTAAGATATGGAAAACAACTGAGGATTCAAAGCAGCCATAAATGGAATGTTTGTAGCTGCACCAACAAAATACATGTTCCATACATGTTCCATACATGTTCCATATGTGCGGTGATCCTTTGAACCACTTTAGTTTACTTTAGAGTCTTTATTTCCTTTGCCTATTATGTGTGTTTAAAATGCTAATGTCTCACACCTTCAATTCAAATAACATAAGAATGAACTTGGTACCTCTAGGTATTTCCTTATTCCCAAACAAATTGTCATATGCATATGGTATGATAAACAGTTGGTAATTGACATTTTTTCTTCTCATTTATTTAAAAATGAAACTGTGGGGATAGTCAATGCTTTTTTTGTACTTCATAACTCTCCAAAACATCAAGAAGATGCTACAGGAAACTTAATAGCATGCTGTGACTCATCAGTGATGGGATGGAATTTGTTGATGTTGGAGAGCACTTAGAGAAACACATAAAGAGATATTTCAACACTCATGACTCAACAACCTTCTGCTTATCTATAACACCAACATGGTTTCTTTTATGTGATGGCACACACAAGCTATGGGGGAGAAAGTTTATAGTCAGAGAGGAAAGAAAATATTAGTCATTTAAAGTTAAAGCTGTTTTTAACACTATATTTTCCAAAAGGGACATCTTTGGTCTACCTACTTTTAAAACCTTTGATACTATTAAATTAATACAAATATCACAATTGCATTGGCTTCTCTGTGAACCCTGACACACACCAACACGCCCTCAGAGCAGACAAAACAAGACATAAAAGTGCAAACACAAAACATCTGCACAGGAAACAGGCACAGGACCGGAATAACCAAGACCCTGCAGAAAAATCAGTACATGCTGTTTTCCAGGACTTACTCAAGCCATGGGTGGGTGAGTGCACCTCTGACATTGAACTTTCTATCAAAAAGCAAAAAGTGATTTCATCTTTATCAGGTGAAACCTGCACCATTTGCATAAACAGTCACTACTCTTTTTTATTAAATTAGTGTACTTTGTTTAAAACCTTATATTATTATTATCTATTCATTCATTTGCCTTTACTGATTATCCTTATCAGGTATGTGGTGGATCCCTGGAACAGTGGACATGAGCTTGAACAATTCATCCCAGATGGGAAAAGAACAGAATACACCAATGATTTTTTTGTGCAGATCAATTTCTCGTCATTTGATTACATTGTATCATATTTG